>NW_027590751.1:10000-186000 GCF_964213995.1 Mustelus asterias
GGAAATTGTAACAGGCAGGGCAGGACCATGCCAAAGTCTCTCATAGAATCCCGACAGTGCAGAAGGAGGCCATTCAGCCCATCGATTCTGCACTGACTCTCCAAAAGAGCAGCCTATCCAGGCCCTCCCCTCCACCCTATCCTGTCCCCTCCACCCTATCCCCATAGCCCCGTGTATTCACCATGACTAAATCACCTCAGCCACCCTCGCCCCAAGACAGGAAATCCCGCCCCTAGTGTCCAAAGATGCGAAGGTTAGGTGGATTGGCCATGCCAAAATGATCTCTTCCTGTCCAAAGGTGGGCGATGTGTTCCCGTATTTAGTAAGGGTTTAAGATGATGAGATAGAAAGTTTGCCACAGTGCACACAAACAGGCAGCATTGGCAGCATTGTAGCTGGAAGCTTCAAATGACAAACAAATCTTCATGTCTGAAGCTAATGGATCAAAGAGTGAAAGATGGATTTCATTGTAGACAATTGTGTGGTCACCCACTTTAAAAAGGATAGAACACGTTGCTTTATGAATGGGGAAAAGCTGGAAAGAGTGGAGGCCCAAAGAGACTTGGGGCGGTCACATCAACATAGAAAATAGGAGGAGGCCATTCAGCCCTTCGAGCCTGACCCACCATTCAACACTGTCATGGCCGATCCTCTGTCTCAATGCCATACCCCAGCGCTCTCCCCATACACCTCGACACTTTTAGAGTCTAGAAATCTATCTCTTTCCTTCTTAAATATATTCAGTGACTTGGTCTCCACAGCTTTCTGTGGGAGAGAATTCCACAGGTTCACCACCCTCTGAGTGAAGAGGTTTCCCCTCATCTCAGTCCCAAATGGCCTCCCCCGTATCCTGAGACTGTGACCCCTTGTTCCAGACACCCCCAGCCGGAGGAAACAATATCCCTGTATCCAGCCTGTCCAGCACTGTCAGAATTTTATACCTTTCAATTAGATCCCCGCTCACTCTTCTACATTCCAGTGAATACAGGCCCAGCCGACCCAATCTCCCCTCAGACATCAATGCTGCCATCCCAGAAATCAGTCTGGTGAACATTCACTGCTCTCCCTCTGTGGCAAGTACATCCTTCCTCAGATAAGGAGACGAACACTGCACACAAGACTCCAGGTGTGGTCTCACCGAGGCTCTGTCCAGCTGCAGTAAGACATCCTTGCTCTTCTACTCCAATCCTCTTGCAATGAAGGCCAACATGGGTGTCACAGTGGTTAGCTCTGCTGCCTCACAGTGCAACGGACCCGGGTTCAATTTTGGTCTCGGGTCACTGCCTGTGTGGAGTTTGCACGTTCTCCCCGTGTCTGCGTGGGTTTCCTCCGGGTGCTCCGGTTTCCTCCCACACTCCAAAGATGCGCGCGTTAGGTTGATTGGCCGTTATGAATTGCCCCTTAATGCCAGGGAGATTAGGATATTGTGAGTGAGACTGTGGGACTGTTCTCTATCTGTGTGTGTGTGAGACTGTGCGTGTATCTATGTGTGTGTGTGTGTGAGACTGTGCGTGTAACTGTGTGTGTGTGTCTGTGTGTGAGACTGTGCGTGTATCTATGTGTGTGCATCACTGCGTTTGTGTGTGTTTCACTATCTTCCTGTCTCTCAGTCCCCCAGTCCCAGAATCTGCTTCTCTTTACACAGATGCTGCCTGTCCTGCTCAGTATTCCGGCATTGACTATTTCACAATCTGAGGAGTTGTGAATGCTGCGATCATCAGCGAACATCTCACCTATGGAGGGAAGGTCAGTGATGGAGCAGCTGAAGATGGTTGGGGCCTCGGACACTCACCCTGAGGAACTCCTGCAGTGATGTCCCGGGACTGAGAGGATCGGCTTTGAGATAATCGGCACATTGGGGGAACGCTTGGAAAGCAGAGGATGCTGATTTAAGGTAAATGGCGACAGCGGCAACATGAGGCAATATCTGTGGCTTTGGAGTGATCCTTGTTGTACCCCACTATTAGCTGCTTGCCCACCTGAATATCTCACTGTTACTCTCTGCATTACTATCTCATCCCTATCTCTCAGTGACTCTGCCTCTCTCCATCTCTCCGGGGAAATTATAATGGGGAGCAAAGAAATGGCAGAAGAATTGAACATATACTTTGGTTCTGTCTTCACAAAAGAGGCACAGATAACCTGGCAGAAATGTTAGGGAACCAATGCTTTAGTGAGAGTGTGGAATTGAATTGAAGGAAATCAGGATTAGTAAGAAAATGGTGCTGGGGGAATGAATGGGGTTAAAGGCTGACAAAGCCCCAGGGCCTGATAATCTACATCCCAGAGTATTAAAGGAAGCGGCGCTGGAAATATTGGATGCATTGCTGGTCATCTTCCAAAATTCTATAGACAAGAACAAAGAACAATACAGCACAGGAACAGGCCCTTCGGCCCTCCAAGCCCGCGCCGCTCCCCGGTCTAGGATTGAATCCTGAATCCAGGATCCCCGCCCAATTTTCCAGCCTATCTACATACCAATATCCTATCCACCGAGCTGTCCCTCACAGCTACGATGCTTTGTTCATTACAACCTATTAACTCACCCCCACCCCCCCATTCCAGACCATGTGATCTCCAGGGAGAGGCGAAAACCCAGAGTGAAAAACCCCAGGGCCAATATGGGGAAAAAAATCTGGGAAATTCCTCTCCGACCCCCTGAGGCGATCGAAACGAGTCCAGGAGATCACAATGGCCCCGATCGGAAAATGCTTCCCAACCCTAGTCATTTCCACTTCCACGACACCATATGAATTCCCTGCCCCCGAGACAGGTTCCCAACTATCCGCAGTCTCGCTCTGTACTGGCACCAGCAAGATGATCATAGAATGAAGCCTTGAAACGAGAAACAAGGAACAATTAGCCCGCGCCGCTCCCTGGTCCAAACTAGACCACTCTTTTGTATCCCTCCATTCCCACTCCGTTCATATAGCTGTCTAGATAAGTCTTAAATGTTCCCAGTGTGTCCGCCTCCACCACCTTGCCCGGCAACACATTCCAGGCCCCCACGACCCTCTGTGTAAAATATGTCCTTCTGATATCTGTGTTAAACCTCCCCCCCCTTCACCTTGAACCTGTGACCCCTCGTGAACGTCACCACCGACCCGGGGAAAAGCTTCCCACCGTTCACCCTATCTTTGCCTTTCATAATTTTATACACCTCTATTAAGTCTCCCCTCATCCTCCGTCTTTCCAAGGAGAACAACCCCAGTTTCCCCAATCTCTCCTCATAACCAAGCCCCTCCATACCAGGCAACATCCTGGTAAACCTCCTCTGTACTCTCTCCAAAGCCTCCACGTCCTTCTGGTAGTGTGGCGACCAGAACTGGACGCAGTATTCCAAATGCGGCCGAACCAACGTTCTATACATCTGCAACATCAGACCCCAACTTATGCCCCGTCCTATAAAGGCAAGCATGCCATATGCCTTCTTCACCACCTTCTCCACCTGCGACGTCACCTTCAAAGATCTGTGGACTTGCACACCCAGGTCCCTCTGCGTCTCTACACCCTTTATGGTTCTTCCATTTATCGTGTAGCTCCTCCCTACATTATTCCCACCAAAATGCATCACTTCGCATTTATCAGGATTGAACTCCATCTGCCATTTCCTTGCCCAAATTTCCAGCCTATCTATATCCTTCTGTAGCCTCTGACAATGTTCCTCACTATCTGCAAGTCCTGCCAGTTTTGTGTCGTCCGCAAACTTACTGATCACCCCAGTTCCTCCTTCTTCCAGATCATTTATATAAATCACAAACAGCAGAGGTCCCAATACAGAGCCCTGCGGTACACCACTCGTCACAGACCTCCAGCCGGAAAAAGACCCTTCCACTACCACCCTCTGTCTTCTATGACCAAGCCAGTTCTCCACCCATCTAGCCACCTCCCCCTTTATCCCATGGGATCCAACCTTTTTCACTAGCCTACCGTGAGGGACTTTGTCAAACGCTTTACTAAAGTCCATATAGACAACATCCACGGCCCTTCCTTCGTCAACCATTTTGGTCACTTCTTCAAAAAACACCACCAGGTTAGTGAGGCATGACCTCCCTCTCACAAAACCATGTTGACTATCGTTAATGAGTTTATTCCTTTCTAAATGCGCATACATCCTATCTCTAAGAATCTTCTCCAACAACTTCCCCACCACGGACGTCATGCTCACCGGCCTATAATTACCCGGGTTATCCTTCCTACCCTTCTGAAATAACGGGACCACATTGGCTATCCTCCAATCCTCTGGGACCTCACCTGCGTCCAGTGACGAGACAAAGATTTGCGTCAGAGGCCCAACGATTTCACCTCTCATCTCCCTGAGCAGCCTTGGATAGATTCCATCAGGCCCTGGGGATTTGTCAGTCTTTATATTCTCTAACAAACCTAACACTTCCTCCTTTGTAATGGAGATTTTCTCCAACGGTTCAACACTCCCCTCAGAGACACTCCCAGTCAACACATCCCTCTCCTTTGTGAATACCGACGCAAAGTATTCATTTAGGATCTCCCCTACTTCTTTGGGCTCCAAGCATAAGTCCCCACTTTTGTCCCTGAGAGGTCCGATTTTTTCCCTAACAACCCTTTTGTTCCTAACGTATGAATAAAATGCCTTTGGATTCTCCTTAATCCTGTCTGCCAAGAACATTTCGTGGCCCCTTTTTGCTCTTCTAATTCCCCGTTTGAGTATTTTCCTACTTTCATTGTACTCCTCCAGAGCTCCCTCCGTTTTTAGCTGCTTGGACCTAATATATGCCTCTCTTTTCCTTTTGACCAGTCCCTCAATTTCCCTGGTTATCCACGGTTCTCTAATCCTACCCTTCCTATCCTTCTTTTTTACATGCACATGCTTGTCCTGAAGCCCTAACAACCGTTCCTTAAAAGACTGCCACATACCAGATGTGGATTTACCCTCAAACAGCCTCTCCCATTCAAGAGCTGCCAATTTCTGCCTGATCCCAATAAAGTTAGCCTTCCCCCAATCCAACACCTTACCCTTGGGACACCACTCATCCTTTTCCATCACTATCCTAAAGCTAACAGAATTGTGGTCACTATTTGCCACATGTTCCCCAACCAAAACTTTGAAGACCTGACCGGGCTCATTCCCCAGTACCAGGTCCAGTATAGCCCCCTCTCTAGTCGGGCTGTCCACATATTGTTCCAACGAACCCTCCTGTACACATTTTACAAATTCCTCCCCATCCAGAGTCCCTGCCCTCAGCGATTTCCAGTCTATACCAGGGAAATTGAAGTCTCCCACTACAACAACCCTATATTTCCTGCACCTATCCAGTATCTCCTGACATATCCATTCTTCCACTTCCCTTGGGCTGTTAGGGAGCCTGTAGTACACCCCCAACATAGTGATTGCGCCTTTCCTGTTTCTAAGCTCCACCCAGAGTGACTCGCTACACGACCCCTCTGAATTGTCCTCCCTCTGCACCGCTGTAATATGCTCTCCAACCAATACCGCTACTCCCCCATCTCTTTTGGCCCCTCCTCTGTCTCGCCTAAAACACTTGTACCCTGGAATATTCAGCTGCCAGTCCTGTCCCTCTTTCAACCAAGTCTCTGTCACCGCAACCACATCCAAATTCCTCGTGCGCATTAAGGCCCCAAGTTCGTCTGTTTTACCTGCTACGCTCCTTGCATTGAAGTATAAGCACTCCAGACCCCCAGGCTCAGTGAGGTCGTCCTCCCCCAGAGTGCTCTTCTTCTTTGCCAGCCTTGTCCCAGCCCCAAGCTCGTCCCCAGCCACCACACTTATAGACCTAATAGTTTGATCCCCACCCCCCTGCCATACTAGTTTAAACCCCCCCGAACTGCACTAGCAAAGCTCCCAGCCAGGATATTTGTGCCCTTCCAACTTAGTTGTGACCCCTCCCTCTTGTACAGGTGCCATCCTCTCCTGAAAACGTCCCATTGATCTATGAAAATGAAGCCCTCCCTCCTGGACCAGTCCTTTAGCCAAGCATTCATTTGAACCAACTCCCTATTCTTAGCCTCACTGGCACGAGGCATTGGGAGCAGCCCAGAGATGGCCACCCTAGTGACCCTACTTTTTAACCTATTTCCCAACTCTGGACAGACTCTGGAGCAGTTCCTACAGATTGGGGGGTGGCAAATGTAACCCCACTATTTAAAATAATCTTTTCACTTGCGTGTAATTTATCACAGAACACGGGCAGCATGGACTTATCGAGAATGACGGGATAGTGTTGGGGTGGAGAAGTTATTCCTTCAAGTGGAAATCAGTGTCGTTTTGAAATGTGTTGAGGGTTTCTGCCTCTCCCCATTCAATCCTTCCCAACCTCTCTGTCGAGGCTCCTTCTCACTTTCTACCAGACAATTATTTGTGTTCGAGAGCGGGTGCAGAGGAGATTGAAATGAAACGGACAGACAGTTAACTTCAACACTGAGAAATGTGAAGTGATGCACTTTGGACAATAAGTTGAGGAGAGAATCCATAAACCAACTGGGAACAAGTTAAATCATGTGCAGGTAAAGGGAAACCTTTTATACCTCCATCAATCTGTGTGTCTCTCTTTTTCTCACTCTCTGTGTCTGTGTCTTCTGTCCATCTCTCCCTTTCTGGGAATATCTGAAAAATATCCACAAATATCAGGCAGCCATTTGGCGTTTCTTCCCAGTGGCCATTTCGTGTGAACGCAGCACTGAGATATTTCTGACAGAGTTGTCTCTTCACTAAAGTAACGTTAGTATTTTAAATGTGACAGATACGCAGCTATGGAGACACAAACGAGGGCTGTATTCCCAGGACAGGATAGAGGGAGCTATACTTTGTATCTGACCCCGTGCTGTACCTGTCCTGGGAGTGTTTCATGGGGACAGTGTAGAGGGAGCTTTACTCTGTATCTAACCCCGTGCTGTACCTGTCCTGGGAGTGTTTGATGGGGGACAGTGTAGAGGGAGCTTTATTCTGTATCTACCCCATGCTGTACAAGTCCTGCGCGTCTTTGATGGGGACAGTTTAGAGGGAGCTTTACTCTTTTTCTAACTCCATGCTTTATCTGTCCTGCGAGTGTTTGATGGGGACAATTTCAAGGGAGCTTTACTCTGTATCTAACCCCGTGATGTACCTTTCCTGGGAGTGTTTGATGGGGACAGTGGAGAGGGAGCTTTACCCTGTACCTCGCCCATGCTGTACTTGTCCTGGAAGTGATTGATGGGGACAGGAGAGAGGGAGCTTTACTCTGTATCTAAACCCATGCTGTATCTGTCCTGGGAGTGTTTGATGGGGACAGTGTAGAGGGAACTTGACTCTGCATCAAACCCCGTGCTGTACTGTCCAGGGAGTGTTTGATAGGGACAGTGGAGAGGGAGCTTTACTCTGTACCTAACCCTGTGCTGTACCTGTCCTGGGAGTGTTTGATGGGGACAGTATAGAGGGAGCTTTACTCTGTATCTAACCCCGTGCTGTACCTGTCCTGGCTGTGTTTGATGGGGACAGTGCAGAGGGAGCTTTACTCTGTATCTAACCCCGTGCTGTACCTGTCCTGGGAGTGTTTGATGGGGACAGTGCAGAGGGAGCTTTACTCTGTATCAAACCCTGTGCTGTACCTGTCCAGGGAGTGTTTGATGGGGACAGTGCAGAGGAAGCTTTACTCTGTATCTAACCTGGTGCTGTACCTGTCCTGGGAGTGTTTGATGGGGACAGTGTAGAGGGAGCTTTACTCTGTATCTAAACCCGTGCTGTACCTGTCCTGGGAGTGTTTGATGGGGACAGTGTAGAGGGAGCTTTACTCTGTATCTAAACCCGTGCTGTACCTGTCCAGGGTGTGTTTGATGGGGACAGTGTAGAGGGGGCTTTACTCTGTATCTAAGACCGTGCTGTACCTGTCCTGGGAGTGTTTGATGGGGACAGTGTAGAGGGAGCTTTACTCTGTATCTAACCCCGTGCTGTACCTGTCCTGGGAGTGTTTGATGGGGACAGTGTCGAGGGAGCTTTACTCTGTATCTACCCCATGCTGTACCTGTCCTGGGAGTGTTTGATGAGGACAGTGTAGTGGGGGCATTACTCTGTATCTACCCCATGCTGTACCTGTCCTGCGAGTGTTTGATGGGGACAATTTCAAGGGAGCTTTACTCTGTATCTAACCCCGTGCTGTACCTGTCCTGCGAGTGTTTGATGGGGACAATTTCAAGGGAACTTTACTCTGTATCTAACCCCGTGCTGTACCTGTCCTGGGAGTGTTTGATGGGGGACAATTTCAAGGGAGCTTTACTCTGCATCAAACCCCGTGCTGTACTGTCCAGGGAGTGTTTGATAGGGACAGTGTCGAGGGAGCTTTACTCTGCATCAAACCCCGTGATGTACCTGTCCTGGGAGTGTTTGATGGGGACAGTGTAGAGGGAGCTTTACTCTGCATCAAACCCCGTGCTGTACCTGTCCAGGGAGTGTTTGATAGGGACAGTGTAGAGGGAGCTTTACTCTGTACCTAACCCCGTGCTGTATCTGTCCAGGGAGTGTTTGATAGGGACAGTGTAGAGGGAGCTTTACTCTGCATCAAACCCCGTGATGTACCTGTCCTGGGAGTGTTTGATGGGGACAGTGTAGAGGGAGCTTTACTCTGCATCAAACCCCGTGCTGTACCTGTCCAGGGAGTGTTTGATAGGGACAGTGTAGAGGGAGCTTTACTCTGTACCTAACCCCGTGCTGTACCTGTCCTGGGAGTGTTTGATGGGGACAGTGTAGAGGGAGCTTTACTCTGTACTTAACCCCGTGCTGTACCTGTCCTGGGAGTGTTTGATGGGGACAGTGCAGAGGGAGCTTTACTCTGTATCTAACCCCGTGCTGTACCTGTCCTGGGTGTGTTTGATGTGGACAGTGCAGAGGGAGCTTTACTCTGTACCTGTCCTTTTCGTGTTTGATGTGGACAGTGCAGAGGGAGCTTTACTCTGTATCTAACCCTGTGCTGTACCTGTCCTGGGAGTGTTTGATGGGGACAGTGCAGAGGGAGCTTTACTCTGTATCTAACCCCGTGCTGTACCTGTCCTGGGAGTGTTTGATGGGGACAGTGCAGAGGGAGCTTTACTCTGTATCTAACCCCGTGCTGTACCTGTCCTGGGTGTGTTTGATGCGGACAGTGCAGAGGGAGCTTTACTCTGTACCTGTCCTGGTCGTGTTTGATGTGGACAGTGCAGAGAGAGCTTTACTCTGTATCTAACCCTGTGCTGTACCTGTCCTGGGAGTGTTTGATGGGGACAGTGTAGAGGGAGCTTTACTCTGTATCTAACCCCGTGCTGTACCTGTCCTGGGAGTGTTTGATGGGGACAGTGGAGAGGGAGCTTTACTCTGTATCTAACCCTGTGCTGTACCTGTCCTGGGAGTGTGAAGCATCTTGGGATAATACTGTGCAAGGTGCTATATAAATGCAAGTTGTTGTTGTGTGTGTCTGAGTGTCAGCTTCTGTCCATGTCCAGGACACTGCAGGTAACAGAGAATGATTCACTCTGGTCTGCGATTGTACATCTCGTGTGTGTCTCAGTGTCAGCTCTGAAACATGTACAGCACTATCCCATCCTGTTTGTGTGTCTCTCTGCCTCTGTATCTGTATCTCTCCCTCTCGCTCCATCTCTCTCCCCATGACTGAAACAAACTAGAGTTTAAATCCCACACTGGGATGCTGTTCAATGTGAGTTCAGTTTCCCAGAAATAAAAATCCTCAATTAAAAAGTCCTTTGACACAGCAGAGGGAACTTTTCTCAAAGTGAATTTGCGGCTATCTTGAATTTGAACCCAAGTTTTCAATATGGGGGTGGCACAGTGATGCAGGGGTTAGCACTGCTTCCTCACAGTGCCAGGGACACGCCTTCGATTCCCAGCATGGGTCACTTTCTGACTGGAGTTTGAACGTCCTTCCCGTGTTTGTGTGGGTTTCCTCCGGGTGCTCCGGTTTCATCCCACACTCCAAAGATAGAACAAAGAAAATTACAGCACGGGAACAGGTCTTTCGGCTCTCCAAGCCTGCACCGACCATGCTGCCTGACTGAACTAAAACCCCCTACCCTTCCGGGGACCATATCCCTCCATTCCCATCTTATTCATGTCTTTGTCAAGACGCCCTTGAAAAGTCACTATCGTATCCGTTTCCACTCCCTCCCCCGGCCACGAGTTCCAGGCACCCACCACCCTCTGTGTAAAAAAACTTTCCTCCCACATCTCCTTTAAACCTTGCCCCTCGCACCTTAAACCTCTGCCCCCGAGTAATAACTCTACCACCCTGGGAAAAAGCTTCTGACTATCCACTCTGTTCATGCCCCTCATAATCTGGCAGACTTCTATCAGGTGTACAGGTTAGGTGGATTGGCCAAGCTAAATTGTCCCTGAGTGTCAGGAGGATTAGCTGAGGTAAATGTATGGGATTATAGGGATGGGGCCTGGGTGGGATTGTGTTCAGTGCAGACTCGATGGGCCGAATGGCCTCCTGCACTGCAGGATTCTATGAACCCTGTTCTGTATTTGGTTTGGGATTGTTTGTTGAAAAGTGTAGTTGAAGTGTTACTCTGTAATGCTGGAATTTAGGCTACGGGATGATTGGATCAAACACTTCAAGATAATAAGGGGAATGGAGAGGACTGATAAAGAACAACTTTTCCTGCTGGTTGGGGAGTCCAGGACTTGGGGACATTGGATTTCAAACAATGTTGAGGATTTTAGACTTGTCGGAGTGAAATTCAGAAATACTTTGCCACACCAGCTGTGATATTAGTTTGGAACTACCTCCTATAATTCGCAGTTGATGCTCAGTCGCTTATTAATGTTTAAATCTGAGTTTGATAGATGATATTTTTATACAGGAGAAGCAATTTAAAATCAATGGGTCAATGTTAAAATGGATGCAGGAACAGAGAGACCTGGGCTTTCAGTTCATTTTTACATCTTAAAGATTCAACCTGGTGCTCAGAATCTGTCAGTCGAATGTACTTTTCCCGCCTGATAAAGTGTCAACAATTGTGTTGGGGAATGTGACAAAAGGTGACATTCCTGCACAGTGGGGTTGGGAGGTTGTTTGAAAGGAGATCCAGGTTGTATCAGAAAGCGTCAATTAGATTGTGTCTCGTTGCAGAAGGTGCATATTTCACAGGAAATGCCCCGAGATAAAGACTAGTTTCACCAATGTCTGAGTAACTTTCAAAGTCTGCAGACGCATGAAGGGGGCAGAGATATTGTAATATTCAGAGCAGGAGATGGGGGACAATCACAGAATTGAAGATGTGAGGCCAGCTCCTGTTTCTGAATGTCAGTGTTTAGCTTTTAAACTTTAGTCCTGGGCTAATAATTCCAAGTTTGCAATCCCACACTTTGCTGTTGTGAATTAGAGTTGTGAATTTTCTGAAATTGGTTGTGTAATAAAACTCGGTGCAGGATGCAATGATTCCCATTCTGTCTGCTGCTGCAAAGCCCCCGTGTCTGTCTCAGTTTCATCGTATTTATCAATGATTTGAGATCCTAGAATCATAGAATCCCTAAAGGGCAGACCATTCGGCCCATCGAGTCTGCATCGACCACAATCCCACCCAGGCCCGATTCCCGTAACCCCATATATTTACCCTGTTAATCCCCTGACACTAAGGTCAATTTATCATGGCCAATCCACCTTACCCGCACATGTTTGGACTGTGGGAGGAAACTGGAGCACCCGGAGGAAACCCACGCAGACACTGGGAGAACTCTACACTGACAGCGAGCTGAGGCTGGAATTGAAACTGGGTTCTTGGTGCTGTGCTAACCACTGTGCCACCATGCCGTTCATCATAGAATCCCTAAAGTGCAGAAGGAGGTCCTTTGGTCCATCAAGCCTGCCCCCGACAACAATACCACCCGGACCTGAATCCCCCTAACACTAAGGGGCAATTGAGCACGGCCAATTAACCTCACCCGCACATCTTTGGAGTGTGGGAGGAAACCGGAGCACCCGGAGGAAACCCACGCAGACACTGGGAGAACGTACAAACTCCACACAGACTGTCACCCGAGGCTGGAATTGAACGTGGGTCCTTGGTGCTGTGGGGGAGCAGTGCTAACCACTGTGCCATCATGTCGCCCGGTGATGAGACAGAAAGTTTGCTACATTTCACAGAAACAGGCAGCATTTTAAGTCTTACAGCTCGAAGCTTCAAATGGCAAAGAGGTATTCCACAGCATAAGAGGCCATTCAGCTCATTGAGTCTGCACAGACTTGATGACAGAGTATCTTACCCAGGCCCTCACCCCAGCCCTATCCCCATAACCCCATTGTTAATCCATCTAATCTATATATCTTGCGAGTGTGGAAGGTAACCAGAGCACCCGGAGGAAACCCACGCAGACACGGGGAGAATGTGCAAACTCCACACAGTCACCCGAGGCTGGCATTGAACCCGGGTCCCTGGCGCTGTGAGGCAGCAGTACGAACCACTGAGCCACCGGGCCGCCCCAAAGTAAAATGTCTTAACTGAATGGTTCAAAGAGTGAAAGATGGATTTCATTGGAGACAATTGTGTGGTCACCCACTTTAAAAAGGATAGAACAGATTGCTTTATGAATGGGGAAAGGCTGGAAAGAGTGGAGGCCCAAAGAGACTTGGGGCGGTCACATCAACATAGAAAATAGTAGGAGGAAGAGGCCATTCAGCCCTTCGAGCCTGACCCACCATTCAACACTGTCATGGCCGATCCTCTGTCTCAATGCCATACCCCAGCGCTCTCCCCATACACCTCGACACCTTTAGAGTCTAGAATTCTATCTCTTTCCTTCTTAAATATATTCAGTGACTTGGTCTCCACAGCTTTCTGTGGGAGAGAATTCCACAGGTTCACCACCCTCTGAGTGAAGAGGTATCCCCTCATCTCAGTCCCAAATGGCCTCCCCCGTATCCTGAGACTGTGACCCCTTGTTCCAGACACCCCCAGCCGGAGGAAACAATATCCCTGTATCCAGCCTGTCCAGCACTGTCAGAATTTTATACCTTTCAATTCGATCCCCGCTCACTCTTCTACATTCCAGTGAATACAGGCCCAGCCGACCCAATCTCCCCTCAGACATCAATGCTGCCATCCCAGGAATCAGTCTGGTGAACATTCACTGCTCTCCCTCTGTGGCAAGTACATCCTTCCTCAGATAAGGAGAGGAACACTGTACACAAGACTCCAGGTGTGGTCTCACCGAGGCTCTGTCCAGCTGCAGTAAGACATCCTTGCTCTTCTACTCCAATCCTCTTGCAATGAAGGACAACATCCCATTGGTCGTCCTAACTGCTTGCTGTAGCTGCATGCTTGCTTTCAGTGACTGGTGTTCTCAGATACCCAGGTCCCTTTGTACAACATTTCCCAATCTATCACCATTCAACTAATACTCTGCCATTCTCTTCCTCCGGCCAAAGTGGATAACGTCACATTTATCCACATTATTCTGCATCTGCCATGTATTTCCCCACTCAATCAACTTGTCTAAATCACCCTGAAGCCTCTTAACATCCTCCTCATCACTCACATTCCCACCAAGTTTCATCTCATCAGCAAACTTGAGAATATTACGTTTGGTTCCCTCATCCAAATCACTGATGTGTTTTGTGAATAGCTGGGACCCAAGAACTGACCCCTGCGGGACCCCACTCGTCACTGCCTGTTACTTAGAAAAAGATTCATTTATTCCTGTCTGTGCGGAGTCCGCATGTTCTCCCTGTGTCTGCGTGGGTTTCCTCCGGATGCTCCGGTTTCCTCCCTCAGTCTGAAAGAAGTGCTGTTTAGGGTGCATTGGCCGTGCTAAATTCTCCCTCAGTGTTACCCGAACAGGCGCCGGAGGTTGGCGACTAAGGGATTTTCACAGTAACTTCATTACCGTGTTAATGTAAGCCGACTTGTGACACTAATACATAAACTTCTAAACTTCTTTCAATTCTAAATTAGGAAGCACTTCTTCACACGAGATGTGGTTAAAGTTTGGTACTGTCTTCTGTAAATGAGCCCTCCCTATATCCCCCAGTCCCACCATCCTCTGATATCTGTTTTCCTTTAATCCTGGCTCCCTGACCATTCCCCATTTTAATCCTTTCACCATTGGGGTCTGCAGTTCACTGTGTGGCTCCAACTCTGGAATTCCTTCCCAAAACTCTCTGTCTTCATACCTCCCTTTCCACCATTCAGACACTTCCTAATAACAACCCCTTTTTGACCAGATCTTTGGGGCAATTCTTTTGTCCCTAAACTCGCCTGTGACTCGGCTTCTAATTTTTCACTCCAGGCTCCTGTGAAGCATCTGAGGACGTTTCTGTTCAAGGTGCTATATCAATGCAGGTTGTTGTTTTATGTGTCTGAGTGTCAGTTTCTCTCAATGTCCAGGACACTGCAGGTAACAGAGAATGATTCATTCCCCACTCAACCATTACCATCAAGCCACGGGGTCAACCTGGCATCCCTTAAAAATGAGGTGTCAACCTGGTGAAGCTCCCAAACAGGAGCGGGCAGCACGGTGGCACCAGTGGTTAGCACTGCTGTATCACAGCACCAGGAACACAAGTTCATATCCAGCCTCGGGTCACTATCTGCATTGGTTTCCTCCGAGTGCCGCTCTTCCTTCTCTCAGCCCAAAGATGTGCGGGTTCGGTGGATTGGCCATGCTAACTTTCCCCATAGTCTTAGGGGGATTAGCAGGGTAAATACTTTGACTTGATTAATTATTTTGATTTGATTTATTATTATCATATTAGTATACAGTGAAAAGTCTTGTTTCTTGCGCGCTATGATAATCCTCTTGCAATGAAGGCCAACATGGGTGTCACAGTGGTTAGCTCTGCTGCCTCACAGTGCAACGGACCCGGGTTCAATTTTGGTCTCGGGTGACTGTCTGTGTGGAGTTTGCACGTTCTCCCCGTGTCTGCGTGGGTTTCCTCCGGGTGCTCCGGTTTCCTCCCACACTCCAAAGATGCGTGCGTTAGGTTGATTGGCCGTGATAAATTGCCCCTTAATGCCAGGGGGATTAGGATATTGTGAGTGAGACTCTGGGACTGTTCTCTATCTGTGTGTGTGTGAGACTTTGCGTGTATCTATGTGTGTGCATCACTGCGTTTGTGTGTGTTTCACTATCTTCCTGTCTCTCAGTCCCCCAGTCCCAGAATCTGCTTCTCTTTACACAGATGCCGCCTGTCCTGCTCAGTATTCCGGCATTGACTATTTCACAATCTGAGGAGTTGTGAATGCTGCGATCATCAGCGAACATCTCACCTATGGAGGGAAGGTCAGTGATGGAGCAGCTGAAGATGGTTGGGGCCTCGGACACTCACCCTGAGGAACTCCTGCAGTGATGTCCCGGGACTGAGAGGATCGGCTTTGAGATAATCGGCACATTGGGGGAAAGCTTGGAAAGCAGAGGATGCTGATTTAAGGTAAATGGCGAAAGCGGCAACATGAGGCAATATCTGTGGCTTTGGATGATCCTTGTTGTACCCCACTATTAGCTGCTTGCCCTCCTGAATATCTCACTGTTACTCTCTGCATTACTATCTCATCCCTATCTCTCAGTGACTCTGCCTCTCTCCATCTCTCCGGGGAAATTATAATGGGGAGCAAAGAAATGGCAGAAGAATTGAACATATACTTTGGTTCTGTCTTCACAAAAGAGGCACAGATAACCTGGCAGAAATGTTAGGGAACCAATGGTTTAGTGAGAGTGTGGAATTGAATTGAAGGAAATCAGTATTAGTAAGAAAATGGTGCTGGGGGAATGAATGGGGTTAAAGGCTCACAAATCCCCAGGGCCTGATAATCTACATCCCAGAGTATTAAAGGAAGCGGCGCTGGAAATATTGGATGCATTGCTGGTCATCTTCCAAAATTCTATAGACTCTGGAGCAGTTCCTACAGATTGGGGGGTGGCAAATGTAACCCCACTATTTAAAATAATCTTTTCACTTGCGTGTAATTTATCACAGAACACGGGCAGCATGGGCTTATCGAGAATGACGGGATAGTGTTGGGGTGGAGAAGTTATTCCTTCAAGTGGAAATCAGTGTAGTTTTGAAATGTGTTGAGGGTTTCTGCCTCTCCCCATTCAATCCTTCCCAACCTCTCTGCCGAGGCTCCTTCTCACTTTCTACCAGACAATTATTTGTGTTCGGGAGCAGGTGCAGAGGAGATTGAAATGAAACGGACAGACAGTTAACTTCAACACTGAGAAATGTGAAGTGATGCACTTTGGACAATAAGTTGAGGAGAGAATCCATAAACCAACTGGGAACAAGTTAAATTGTGTGCAGGTAAAGGGAAACCTTTTATACCTCCATCAATCTGTGTCTCTCTCTTTTTCTCACTCTCTGTGTCTGTGTCTTCTGTCCATCTCTCCCTTTCTGGGAATATCTGTGAAAAATATCCACAAATATCAGGCAGCCATTTGGCGTTTCTTCCCAGGGGCCATTTTGTGTGAACGCAGCACTGAGATATTTCTGACAGAGTTGTCTCTTCACCAAAGTAACGTTAGTATTTTAAATGTGACAGATACGCAGCTATGGAGACACAAACGAGGGCTGTATTCCCGGGAATTTTGGAGGGACAATTTGATCCAAGTTGTCAGGAGAATAATGGAAACTGATAGCACAGAGATAGAGAAATGTTTCTTGCTGGTTATCCACCTCCTCCAGTCCCACCATCCTCCCATATCTGTTTTCCTTTCATTCTGGCTCCGTGACCATCCACAATTTGAATCGTTTCCCCATTGGGAGCTGTGTCTTCATCTGCGTGGGCTCCAACTCTGGAATTCCTTCCCTGAACGTTTTACTCAAATACATCCATGGGATGTGGGCCTGGCTGGTTCTGCCAGCGTTTACTCCTCGTCCCTAATTGCTCATGAACTGAGTGGCTTGCTAGGCCATTTCAATCAGCATCTAAGAGTCAACCACATTGCTGTGAGGCTGGAGTCACATGTAGGCCCGACCAGGTAAGGACGGCAGATTTCCTTCCATAAAGAACATGAGTGAAGCAGATTGGTTTTCTCCATTTTAACACCTCCTTTTCCTCCAATTAAAATAGTCCATAAAAACCATCTGGCCAAACCTTTGGGACATGTGACCCTAAACTCTCCTGTGACTCGGGGTCAAATTTCTGACATTAAGGCTCCTGTGAAGCATCTTGGGATAATACTGTCCAAGGTGCTATATAAATGCAAGTTGTTGTTGTGTGTGTCTGAGTGTCAGCTTCGGTCCATGTCCAGGACACTGCAGGTAACAGAGAATGATTCACTCTGGTCTGCGATCGTACATCTCGTGTGTGTCTCAGTGTCAGCTCTGAAACATGTACAGCACTATCCCATCCTGTTTCTGTGTCTCTCTGCCTCTGTATCTGTATCTCTCCCTCTCGCTGCATCTCTCTCCCCATGACTGAAAGAAACGAGAGCTTCAATCCCACACTGGGATGCTGTTCAATGTGAGTTCAGTTTTCCCAGAAATAAAAATCCTCAATTAAAAATTCCTTTGACACAGCAGAGGGAACATTTCTCAAAGTGAATTTGCGGCTGTCTTGAATTTGAACCCAAGTTTTCAATATGGGGGTGGCATAGTGATGCAGGGGTTAGCACTGCTTCCTCACAGTGCCAGGGACCTGCCTTCGATTCCCAGCATGGGTCACTTTCTGACTGGAGTTTGAACGTCCTTCCCGTGTTTGTGTGGGTTTCCTCCGGGTGCTCCGGTTTCATCCCACACTCCAAAGATAGAACAAAGAAAATTACAGCACGGGAACAGGTCTTTCGGCTCTCCAAGCCTGCACCGACCATGCTGCCTGACTGAACTAAAACCCCCTACCCTTCCGGGGACCATATCCCTCCATTCCCATCTTATTCATGTCTTTGTCAAGACGCCCTTGAAAAGTCACTATCGTATCCGTTTCCACTCCCTCCCCCGGCCACGAGTTCCAGGCACCCACCACCCTCTGTGTAAAAAAACTTTCCTCTCACATCTCCTTTAAACCTTGCCCCTCGCACCTTAAACCTCTGCCCCCGAGTAATAACTCTTCCACCCTGGGAAAAATCTTCTGACTATCCACTCTGTTCATGCCCCTCATAATCTGGCAGACTTCTATCAGATGTACAGGTTAGGTGGATTGGCCAAGCTAAATTGTCCCTTAGTGTCAGGAGGATTAGCTGAGGTAAATGTATGGGATTATAGGGATGGGGCCTGGGTGGGATTGTGGTCAGTGCAGACTCGATGGGCCGAATGGCATTCCTGCACTACAGGATTCTATGAACCCTGTTCTGTATTTGGTTTGGGATTGTTTGTTGAAAAGTGTAGTTGAAGTGTTACTCTGTCATGCTGGAATTTAGGCTACGGGATGATTGGATCAAACACTTCAAGATAATAAGGGGAATGGAGAGGACTGATAAAGAACAACTTTTCCTGCTGGTTGGGGAGTCCAGGACTTGGGGACATTGGTTTTCAAACAATGTTGAGGATTTTAGACTTGTAGGAGTGGAATTCAGAAACACTTTGCCACACCAGCTGTGATATTAGTTTGGAACTACCTTCTATAATTCGCAGTTGATGCTCAGTCGCTTATTAATGTTTAAATCTGAGTTTGATAGATGATATTTTTATACAGGAGAAGCAATTTAAAATCAATGGGTCAATGTTAAAATGGATGCAGGAACAGAGAGACCTGGGCTTTCAGTTCATTTTTACATCTTAAAGATTCAACCTGGGGCTCAGAATCTGTCAGTTGAATCTACTTTTCCCGCCTGAAAAAGTGTCAACAATTGTGTTGGGGAATGTGTCAAAAGGTGACATTCCTGCACAGTTGGGTTGGGAGGTTGTTTGAAAGGAGATTCAGATTGTATCAGAAAGCGTCAATTAGATTGTGTCTCGTTGCAGAAGGTGCATATTTCACAGGAAATGCCCCGAGATAAAGACTAGTTTCACCGATGTCTGAGTAACTTTCAAAGTCTGCAGACGCATGAAGGGGGCAGAGATATTGTAATATTCAGAGCAGGAGATGGGGGACAATCACAGAATTGAAGATGTGAGGCCATCTCTTGTTTCCGAATGTCAGTGTTTAGCTTTTAAACTTTAGTCCTGTGCTAATAATTCCAAGTTTGCAATCCCACACTTTGCTGTTGTGAATTAGAGTTGTGAATTTTCTGAAATTGGTTGTGTAATAAAACATGATTCCCATTCTGCCTGCTGCTGCAAAGCCCCCGTGTCTGTCTCAGTTTCATCGTATTTATCAATGATTTGAGATCCTAGAATCATAGAATCCCTAAAGGGCAGACCATTCGGCCCATCGGGTCTGCATCGACCACAATCCCACCCAGGCCCGATTCCCGTAACCCCATATATTTACCCTGTTAATCCCCTGACACTAAGGTCAATTTATCATGGCCAATCCACCTAACCCGCACATGTTTGGACTGTGGGAGGAAACTGGAGCACCCGGAGGAAACCCACGCAGACACTGGGAGAACTCTACACTGACAGCGAGCTGAGGCTGGAATTGAACCTGGGTTCTTGGCGCTGTGCTAACCACTGTGCCACCATGCCGTTCATCATAGAATCCCTAAAGTGCAGAAGGAGGTCCTTTGGTCCATCAAGCCTGCCCCCGACAACAATACCACCCGGGCCTGAATCCCCCTAACACTAAGGGGCAATTGAGCACGGCCAATTAACCTAACCCGCACATCTTTGGAGTGTGGGAGGAAACCAGAGCACCCGGAGGAAACCCACGCAGACACTGGGAGAACGTACAAACTCCACACAGACAGTCACCCGAGGCTGGAATTGAACGTGGGTCCTTGGTGCTGTGGGGGAGCAGTGCTAACCACTGTGCCATCATGTCGCCCGGTGATGAGACAGAAAGTTTGCTACATTTCACAGAAATAGGCAGCATTTTAAGTCTTGCAGCGAGAAGCTTCAAATGGCAAAGAGGTATTCCACTGCATAAGAGGCCATTCAGCTCATTGAGTCGCACAGACTTGATGACAGAGTATCTTACCCAGGCCCTCACCCCAGCCCTATCCCCATAACCCCATTGTTAATCCATCTAATCTATATATCTTGCGAGTGTGGAAGGTAACCAGAGCACCCGGAGGAAACCCACGCAGACACGGGGAGAATGTGCAAACTCCACACAGTCACCCGAGGCTGGAATTGAACCCGGGTCCCTGACGCTGTGAGGCAGCAGTACGAACCACTGTGCCACCATGCTGCCCTAAAGTAAATTGTCTTAACTGAATGGTTCAAAGAGTGAAAGATGGATTTCATTGGAGACAATTGTGTGGTCACCCACTTTAAAAAGGATAGAACAGATTGCTCTATGAATGAGGAAAGGCTGGAAAGAGTGGAGGCCCATAGAGACTTGGGGCGGTCACATCAACACAGAAAATAGGAGGAGGAGGAGGCCATTCAGCCCTTCGAGCCTGACCCACCATTCAACGCTATCATGGCCGATCCTCTGTCTCAATGCCATACACCAGCGCTCTCCCCATACACCTCGACACCTTTAGAGTCTGGAACTCTATCTCTTTCCTTCTTAAATATATTCAGTGACTTGGTCTCCACAGCTTTCTGTGGGAGAGAATTCCACAGGTTCACCACCCTCTGAGTGAAGAGGTTTCCCCTCATCTCAGTCCCAAATGGCCTCCCCCGTATCCTGAGACTGTGACCCCTTGTTCCAGACACCCCCAGCCGGAGGAAACAATATCCCTGTATCCAGCCTGTCCAGCACTGTCAGAATTTTATAACTTTCAATTAGATCCCCGCTCACTCTTCTCCATTCCAGTGAATACAGGCCCAGCCGACCCAATCTCCCCTCAGACATCAATGCTGCCATCCCAGGAATCAGTCTGGTGAACATTCACTGCTCTCCCTCTGTGGCAAGTACATCCTTCCTCAGATAAGGAGAGGAACACTGTACACAAGACTCCAGGTGTGGTCTCACCGAGGCTCTGTCCAGCTGCAGTAAGACATCCTTGCTCTTCTACTCCAATCCTCTTGCAATGAAGGACAACATCCCATTGGTCTTCCTAACTGCTTGCTGTAGCTGCATGCTTGCTTTCAGTGACTGGTGTTCTCAGATACCCAGGTCCCTTTGTGCAACATTTCCCAATCTATCACCATTCAACTAATACTCTGCCATTCTCTTCCTCCGTCCAAAGTGGATAACGTCACATTTATCCACATTATTCTGCATCTGCCATGTATTTCCCCACTCACTCAACTTGTCTAAATCACCCTGAAGCCTCTTAACATCCTCCTCATCACTCACATTCCCACCAAGTTTCATCTCATCAGCAAACTTGAGAATATTACGTTTGGTTCCCTCATCCAAATCACTGATGTGTTTTGTGAATAGCTGGGACCCAAGAACTGACCCCTGCTGGACCCCACTCGTCACTGCCTGTTACTTAGAAACAGATTCATTTATTCCTGTCTGTGCGGAGTCCGCATGTTCTCCCTGTGTCTGCGTGGGTTTCCTCCGGATGCTCCGGTTTCCTCCCTCAGTCTGAAAGATGTGCTGTTTAGGGTGCATTGGCCATGCTAAATTCTCCCTCAGTGTTACCCGAACAGGCGCCGGAGGTTGGTGACTAAGGGATTTTCACAGTAACTTCATTACCGTGTTAATGTAAGCCGACTTGTGACACTAATACATAAACTTCTAAACTTCTTTCAATTCTAAATTAGGAAGCACTTCTTCACACGAGATGTGGTTAAAGTTTGGTACTGTCTTCTGTAAATGAGCCCTCCCTATATCCCCCAGTCCCACCATCCTCTGATATCTGTATTCCTTTAATCCTGGCTCCCTGACCATTCCCCATTTTAATCCTTTCACCATTGGGGTCTGCAGTTCACTGTGTGGCTCCAACTCTGGAATTCCTTCCCAAAACTCTCTGTCTTCATACCTCCCTTTCCACCATTCAGACACTTCCTAATAACAACCCCTTTTTGACCAGATCTTTGGGGCAATTCTTTTGTCCCTAAACTCGCCTGTGACTCGGCTTCTAATTTTTCACTCCAGGCTCCTGTGAAGCATCTGAGGACGTTTCTGTTCAAGGTGCTATATCAATGCAGGTTGTTGTTTTATGTGTCTGAGTGTCAATTTCTCTCAATGTCCAGGACACTGCAGATAACAGAGAATGATTCATTCCCCACTCAACCATTTCCATCAAGCCACGGGGCCAACCTGGCATCCCTTAAAAATGAGGTGTCAACCTGGTGAAGCTCCCAAACAGGAGCGGGCAGCACGGTGGCACCAGTGGTTAGCACTGCTGTATCACAGCACCAGGGACACAAGTTCATATCCAGCCTCGGGTCACTATCTGCATTGGTTTCCTCCGAGTGCCGCTCTTCCTTCTCTCAGCCCAAAGATGTGCGGGTTCGGTGGATTGGCCATGCTAACATTCCCCATAGTCTTAGGGGGATTAGCAGGGTAAATACTTTGACTTGATTAATTATTTTGATTTGATTTATTATTATCATATTAGTATACAGTGAAAAGTCTTGTTTCTTGCGCGCTATGATAATCCTCTTGCAATGAAGGCCAACATGGGTGTCACAGTGGTTAGCTCTGCTGCCTCACAGTGCAACGGACCCGGGTTCAATTTTGGTCTCGGGTCACTGTCTGTGTGGAGTTTGCACGTTCTCCCCGTGTCTGCGTGGGTTTCCTCCGGGTGCTCCGGTTTCCTCCCACACTCCAAAGATGCGTGCGTTAGGTTGATTGGCCGTGATAAATTGCCCCTTAATGCCAGGGGGATTAGGATATTGTGAGTGAGACTGTGGGACTGTTCTCTATCTGTGTGTGTGTGAGACTTTGCGTGTATCTATGTGTGTGCATCACTGCGTTTGTGTGTGTTTCACTATCTTCCTGTCTCTCAGTCCCCCAGTCCCAGAATCTGCTTCTCTTTACACAGATGCTGCCTGTCCTGCTCAGTATTCCGGCATTGACTATTTCACAATCTGAGGAGTTGTGAATGCTGCGATCATCAGCGAACATCTCACCTATGGAGGGAAGGTCAGTGATGGAGCAGCTGAAGATGGTTGGGGCCTCGGACACTCACCCTGAGGAACTCCTGCAGTGATGTCCCGGGACTGAGAGGATCGGCTTTGAGATAATCGGCACATTGGGGGAAAGCTTGGAAAGCAGAGGATGCTGATTTAAGGTAAATGGCGACAGCGGCAACATGAGGCAATATCTGTGGCTTTGGAGTGATCCTTGTTGTACCCCACTATTAGCTGCTTACCCACCTGAATATCTCACTGTTACTCTCTGCATTACTATCTCATCACTATCTCTCAGTGACTCTGCCTCTCTCCATCTCTCCGCGGAAATTATAATGGGGAGCAAAGAAATGGCAGCAGAATTGAACGTATACTTTGGTTCTGTCTTCACAAAAGAGGCACAGATAACCTGGCAGAAATGTTAGGGAACCAATGGTTTAGTGAGAGTGTGGAATTGAATTGAAGGAAATCAGTATTAGTAAGAAAATGGTGCTGGGGGAATGAATGGGGTTAAAGGCTGACACAGCCCCAGGGCCTGATAATCTACATCCCAGAGTATTAAAGGAAGCGGCGCTGGAAATATTGGATGCTTTGCTGGTCATCTTCCAAAATTCTATAGACTCTGGAGCAGTTCCTACAGATTGGGGGGTGGCAAATGTAACCCCACTATTTAAAATAATCTTTTCACTTGCGTGTAATTTATCACAGAACACGGGCAGCATGGGCTTATCGAGAATGACGGGATAGTGTTGGGGTGGAGAAGTTATTCCTTCAAGTGGGAATCAGTGTAGTTTTGAAATGTGTTGAGGGTTTCTGCCTCTCCCCATTCAATCCTTCCCAACTACTCTATCGAGGCTCCTTCTCACTTTCTACCAGACAATTATTTGTGTTCGAGAGCGGGTGCAGAGGAGATTGAAATGAAACAGACAGACAGTTAACTTCAACACTGAGAAATGTGAAGTGATGCACTTTGGACAATAAGTTGAGGAGAGAATCCATAAACCAACTGGGAACAAGTTAATTCATGTGCAGGTAAAGGGAAACCTTTTATACCTCCATCAATCTGTGTCTCTCTCTTTTTCTCACTCTCTGTGTCTGTGTCTTCTGTCCATCTCTCCCTTTCTGGGATATCTGTGAAAAATATCCACAAATATCAGGCAGCCATTTGGCGTTTCTTCCCAGTGGCCATTTCGTGTGAACGCAGCACTGAGATATTTCTGACAGAGTTGTCTCTTCACCAAAGTAACGTTAGTATTTTAAATGTGACAGATACGCAGCTATGGAGACACAAACGAGGGCTGTATTCCCGGGAATTTTGGAGTGTCAGGGACAATTTGATCCAAGTTGTCAGGAGAATAATGGAAACTGATAGCACAGAGATAGAGAAATGTTTCTTGCTGGTTATCCACCTCCTCCAGTCCCACCATCCTCCCATATCTGTTTTCCTTTCATTCTGGCTCCGTGACCATCCACAATTTGAATCGTTTCCCCATTGGGAGCTGTGTCTTCATCTGCGTGGGCTCCAACTCTGGAATTCCTTCCCTGAACGTTTTACTCAAATACATCCATGGGATGTGGGCCTGGCTGGTTCTGCCAGCGTTTACTCCTCGTCCCTAATTGCTCATGAACTGAGTGGCTTGCTAGGCCATTTCAAACAGCATCTAAGAGTCAACCACATTGCTGTGGGGCTGGAGTCACATGTAGGCCCGACCAGGTAAGGACGGCAGATTTCCTTCCCTAAAGAATATTAGTGAAGCAGATTGGTTTTCTCCATTTTAACACCTCCTTTTCCTCCAATTAAAATAGTCCATCAAAAACATCTGGCCAAACCTTTGGGACATGTGACCCGAAACTCTCCTGTGACCCGGGGTCAAACTTCTCACATTCAGGCTCCTGTGAAGCATCTTGGGATGATACTGTTCAAGGTGCTATATCAATGCAAGTTGTTGTTGTGTGTGTCTGAGTGTCAGCTTCTGTCCATGTCCAGGACACTGCAGGTAACAGAGAATGATTCACTCTGGTCTGCGATTGTACACCTCGTGTGTGTCTCAGTGTCAGCTCTGAAACATGTACAACACTATCGAATCCTGTTTCTGTGTCTCTCTGCCCCTGTATCTGTATCTCTCCCTCTCGCTCCATCTCTCTCCCCATGACTGAAACAAACTAGAGTTTAAATCCCACACTGGGATGCTGTTCAATGTGAGTTCAGTTTTTCCAGAAATAAAAATCCTCAATTAAAACTTCCTTTGACACAGCAGAGGGAACTTTTCTCAAAGTGAATTTGCGGCTGTCTTGAATTTGAACCCAAGTTTTCAATATGGGGGTGGCACAGTGATGCAGGGGTTAGCACTGCTTCCTCACAGTGCCAGGGACCCGCCTTCGATTCCCAGCATGGGTCACTTTCTGACTGGAGTTTGAACGTCCGTCCCGTGTTTGTGTGGGTTTCCTCCGGGTGCTCCGGTTTCATCCCACACTCCAAAGATAGAACAAAGAAAATTACAGCACGGGAACAGGTCTTTCGGCTCTCCAAGCCTGCACCGACCATGCTGCCTGACTGAACTAAAACCCCCTACCCTTCCGGGGACCATATCCCTCCATTCCCATCTTATTCATGTCTTTGTCAAGACGCCCTTGAAAAGTCACTATCGTATCCGTTTCCACTCCCTCCCCCGGCAACGAGTTCCAGGCACCCACCACCCTCTGTGTAAAAAAAACTTTCCTCCCACATCTCCTTTAAACCTTGCCCCTCGCACCTTAAACCTCTGCCCCCGAGTAATAACTCTTCCACCCTGGGAAAAAGCTTCTGACTATCCACTCTGTCCATGCCCCTCATAATCTGGCAGACTTCTATCAGGTGTACAGGTTAGGTGGATTGGCCAAGCTAAATTGTCCCTTAGTGTCAGGAGGATTAGCTGAGGTAAATGTATGGGATTATAGGGATGGGGCCTGGGTGGGATTGTGGTCAGTGCAGACTCGATGGGCCGAATGGCCTCCTGCACTACAGGATTCTATGAACCCTGTTCTGTATTTGGTTTGGGATTGTTTGTTGAAAAGTGTAGTTGAAGTGTTACTCTGTAATGCTGGAATTTAGGCTACGGGATGATTGGATCAAACACTTCAAGATAATAAGGGGAATGGAGAGGACTGATAAAGAACAACTTTTCCTGCTGGTTGGGGAGTCCAGGACTTGGGGACATTGGATTTCAAACAATGTTGAGGATTTTAGACTTGTAGGAGTGGGATTCAGAAACACTTTGCCACACCAGCTGTGATATTAGTTTGGAACTACCTTCTATAATTCGCAGCTGATGCTCAGTCGCTTATTAATGTTTAAATCTGAGGTTGATAGATTATATTTTTATACAGCAGAAGCAATTTAAAATCAATGGGTCAATGTTAAAATGGATGCAGGAACAGAGAGGCCTGGGCTTTCAGTTCATTTTTACATCTTAAAGATTGAACCTGGTGCTCAGAATCTGTCAGTTGAATCTACTTTTCCCGCCTGATAAAGTGTCAACAGTTGTGTTGGGGAATGTGACAAAAGGTGACATTCCTGCACAGTGGGGTTGGGAGGTTGTTTGAAAGGAGATTCAGATTGTATCAGAAAGCGTCAATTAGATTGTGTCTCGTTGCAGAAGGTGCATATTTCACAGGAAACGCCCCGAGATAAAGACTAGTTTCACCGATGTCTGAGTAACTTTCAAAGTCTGCAGACGCATGAAGGGGGCAGAGATATTGTAATATTCAGAGCAGGAGATGGGGGACAATCACAGAATTGAAGATGTGAGGCCATCTCTTGTTTCCGAATGTCAGTGTTTAGCTTTTAAACTTTAGTCCTGGGCTAATAATTCCAAGTTTGCAATCCCACACTTTGCTGTTGTGAATTAGAGTTGTGAATTTTCTGAAATTGGTTGTGTAATAAAACTCGGTGCAGGATGCAATGATTCCCATTCTGCCTGCTGCTGCAAAGCCCCCGTGTCTGTCTCAGTTTCATCGTATTGATCAATGATTTGAGATCCTAGAATCATAGAATCCCTAAAGGGCAGACCATTCGGCCCATCGAGTCTGCATCGACCACAATCCCACCCAGGCCCGATTCCCGTAACCCCATATATTTACCCTGTTAATCCCCTGACACTAAGGTCAATTTATCATGGCCAATCCACCTTACCCGCACATGTTTGGACTGTGGGAGGAAACTGGAGCACCCGGAGGAAACCCACGCAGACACTGGGAGAACTCTACACTGACAGCGAGCTGAGGCTGGAATTGAACCTGGGTTCTTGGTGCTGTGCTAACCACTGTGCCACCGTGCCGTTCATCATAGAATCCCTAAAGTGCAGAAGGAGGTCCTTTGGTCCATCAAGCCTGCCCCCGACAACAAGACCACCCGGGCCTGAATCCCCCTAACACTAAGGGGCAATTGAGCACGGCCAATTAACCTCACCCGCACATCTTTGGAGTGTGGGAGGAAACCGGAGCACCCGGAGAAAACCCACGCAGACACTGGGAGAACGTACAAACTCCACACAGACAGTCACCCGAGGCTGGAATTGAACGTGGGTCCTTGGTGCTGTGGGGGAGCAGTGCTAACCACTGTGCCATCATGTCGCCGGTGATGAGACAGAAAGTTTGCTACATTTCACAGAAATAGGCAGCATTTTAAGTCTTATAGCGAGAAGCATCAAATGGCAAAGAGGTATTCCACTGCATAAGAGGCCATTCAGCTCATTGAGTCTGCACAGACTTGATGACAGAGTATCTTCCCCAGGCCCTCACTCCAGCCCTATCCCCATAACCCCATTGCTAATCCATCTAACCTATATATCTTGCGAGTGTGGAAGGTAACCAGAGCACCCGGAGGAAACCCACGCAGACACGGGGAGAATGTGCAAACTCCACACAGTCACCCAAGGCTGGAATTGAATCCGGGTCCCTGACGCTGTGAGGCAGCAGTACGAACCACTGTGCCACCGTGCTGCCCTAAAGTAAAGTGTAAAAGTATATATGGATTTTAGTAAGGCGTTTGATAAGGTTCACCATGGTAGGCTTCTGCAGAAAATGCAGATGTATGGGATTGGGGGTGATCTAGGAAATTGGATCAGGAATTGGCTAGCGGATAGGAAACAGAGGGTGGTGGTTGATAGTAAATATTCATCATGGAGTGCGGTTACAAGTGGTGTACCTCAAGGATCTGTTTTGGGGCCACTGCTGTTTGTAATATTTATTAATGATCTGGATGAGGGTATAGTTGGGTGGATTAGCAAATTTGCTGATGACACCAAAGTCGGTGGTGTGGTAGACAGTGAGGAAGGGTGTCGTAGTTTGCAGGAAGACTTAGACAGGTTGCAAAGTTGGGCCGAGAGGTGGCGGATGGAGTTTAATGCGGAGAAGTGTGAGGTAATTCACTTTGGTAGGAATAACAGATGTGTTGAGTATAGGGCTAACGGGAGGACTTTGAATAGTGTGGAGGAGCAGAGGGATCTAGGTGTATGTGTGCATAGATCCCTGAAAGTTGGGAATCAAGTAGATAAGGTTGTTAAGAAGGCATATGGTGTCTTGGCGTTTATTGGTAGGGGGATTGAATTTAGGAGTCGTAGCGTTATGTTGCAACTGTACACAACTCTGGTGCGGCCGCACTTGGAGTACTGTGTGCAGTTCTGGTCCCCACATTACAGGAAGGATGTGGAGGCTTTGGAGAGGGTGCAGAGGAGGTTTACCAGGATGTTGCCTGGTATGGAGGGGAGATCCTATGAGGAGAGGCTGAGGGATTTGGGATTGTTTTCGCTGGAAAGGCGGCGGCTAAGAGGGGATCTTATTGAAACATATAAGATGATTAGAGGTTTAGATAGGGTGGATAGTGATAGCCTTTTTCCTCTGATGGAGAAATCCAGCACGAGGGGGCATGGCTTTAAATTGAGGGGGGGTAGTTATAGAACCGATGTCAGGGGTAGGTTCTTTACCCAGAGGGTGGTGAGGGATTGGAATGCCCTGCCAGCATCAGTAGTAAATGCGCCTAGTTTGGGGGCGTTTAAGAGATCCGTAGATAGGTTCATGGACGAAAAGAAATTGGTTTAGGTTGGAGGGTCACAGTTTTTTTTTAACTGGTCGGTGCAACATCGTGGGCCGAAGGGCCTGTTCTGCGCTGTAATGTTCTATGTTCTATGTTCTATGTCTTAACTGAATGGTTCAAAGAGAGAAAGATGGATTTCATTGGAGACAATTGTGTGGTCACCCACTTTAAAAAGGATAGAACAGATTGCTTTGTGAATGGGGAAAGGCTGGAAAGAGTGGAGGCCCAAAGAGACTTGGGGCGGTCACATCAACATCGAAAATAGGAGGAGGACGAGGCCATTGAGCCCTTCGAGCCTGACCCACCATTCAACACTATCATGGCCGATCCTCTGTCTCAATGCCATACCCCAGCGCTCTCCCCATACACCTCGACACCTTTAGAGTCTAGAAATCTATCTCTTTCCTTCTTAAATATATTCAGTGACTTGGTCTCCACAGCTTTCTGTGGGAGAGAATTCCACAGGTTCACCACCCTCTGAGTGAAGAGGTTTCCCCTCATCTCAGTCCCAAATGGCCTCCCCCGTATCCTGAGACTGTGACCCCTTGTTCCAGACACCCCCAGCCGGAGGAAACAATATCCCTGTATCCAGCCTGTCCAGCACTGTCAGAATTTTATACCTTTCAATTAGATCCCCGCTCACTCTTCTACATTCCAGTGAATACAGGCCCAGCCGACCCAATCTCCCCTCAGACATCAATGCTGCCATCCCAGGAATCAGTCTGGTGAACATTCACTGCTCTCCCTCTGTGGCAAGTACATCCTTCCTTAGATAAGGAGAGGAACACTGTACACAAGACACCGGGTGTGGCCTCACCGAGGCTCTGTCCAGCTGCAGTAAGACATCCTTGCTCTTCTACTCCAATCCTCTTGCAATGAAGGACAACATCCCATTGGTCGTCCTAACTGCTTGCTGTAGCTGCATGCTTCCTTTCAGTGACTGGTGTTCTCAGATACCCAGGTCCCTTTGTACAACATTTCCCAATCTATCACCATTCAACTAATACTCTGCCATTCTCTTCCTCCGGCCAAAGTGGATAACGTCACATTTATCCACATTATTCTGCATCTGCCATGTATTTCCCCACTCACTCAACTTGTCTAAATCACCCTGAAGCCTCTTAACATCCTCCTCATCACTCACATTCCCACCAAGTTTCGTCTCATCAGCAAACTTGAGAATATTACGTTAGGTTCCCTCATCCAAATCACTGATGTGTTTTGTGAATAGCTGGGACCCAAGAACTGACCCCTGCGGGACCCCACTCGTCACTGCCTGTTACTTAGAAAAATATTCATTTATTCCTGTCTGTGCGGAGTCCGCATGTTCTCCCTGTGTCTGCGTGGGTTTCCTCCGGATGCTCCGGTTTCCTCCCTCAGTCTGAAAGATGTGCTGTTTAGGGTGCATTGGCCATGCTAAATTCTCCCTCAGTGTTACCCGAACAGGCGCCGGAGGTTGGTGACTAAGGGATTTTCACAGTAACTTCATTACCGTGTTAATGTAAGCCGACTTGTGACACTAATACATAAACTTCTAAACTTCTTTCAATTCTAAATTAGGAAGCACTTCTTCACACGAGATGTGGTTAAAGTTTGGTACTGTCTTCTGTAAATGAGCCCTCCCTATATCCCCCAGTCCCACCATCCTCTGATATCTGTTTTCCTTTAATCCTGGCTCCCTGACCATTCCCCATTTTAATCCTTTCACCATTGGGGTCTGCAGTTCACTGTGTGGCTCCAACTCTGGAATTCCTTCCCAAAACTCTCTGTCTTCATACCTCCCTTTCCACCATTCAGACACTTCCTAATAACAACCCCTTTTTGACCAGATCTTTGGGGCAATTCTTTTGTCCCTAAACTCGCCTGTGACTCGGCTTCTAATTTTTCACTCCAGGCTCCTGTGAAGCATCTGAGGACGTTTCTGTTCAAGGTGCTATATCAATGCAGGTTGTTGTTTTATGTGTCTGAGTGTCAGTTTCTCTCAATGTCCAGGACACTGCAGGTAACAGAGAATGATTCATTCCCCACTCAACCATTACCATCAAGCCACGGGGTCAACCTGGCATCCCTTAAAAATGAGGTGTCAACCTGGTGAAGCTCCCAAACAGGAGCGGGCAGCACGGTGGCACCAGTGGTTAGCACTGCTGTATCACAGCACCAGGGACACAAGTTCATATCCAGCCTCGGGTCACTATCTGCATTGGTTTCCTCCGAGTGCCGCTCTTCCTTCTCTCAGCCCAAAGATGTGCGGGTTCGGTGGATTGGCCATGCTAACTTTCCCCATAGTCTTAGGGGGATTAGCAGGGTAAATACTTTGACTTGATTAATTATTTTGATTTGATTTATTATTATCATATTAGTATACAGTGAAAAGTCTTGTTTCTTGCGCGCTATGATAATCCTCTTGCAATGAAGGCCAACATGGGTGTGTCACAGTGGTTAGCTCTGCTGCCTCACAGTGCAACGGACCCGGGTTCAATTTTGGTCTCGGGTCACTGTCTGTGTGGAGTTTGCACGTTCTCCCCGTGTCTGCGTGGGTTTCCTCCGGGTGCTCCGGTTTCCTCCCACACTCCAAAGATGCATGCGTTAGGTTGATTGGCCGTGATGAATTGCCCCTTAATGCCAGGGGGATTAGGATATTGTGAGTGAGACTGTGGGACTGTTCTCTATCTGTGTGTGTGTGAGACTATGCGTGTATCTATGTGTGTGCCTCACTGCGTTTGTGTGTGTTTCACTATCTTCCTGTCTCTCAGTCCCCCAGTCCCAGAATCTGCTTCTCTTTACACAGATGCTGCCTGTCCTGCTCAGTATTCCGGCATTGACTATTTCACAATCTGAGGAGTTGTGAATGCTGCGATCATCAGCGAACATCTCACCTATGGAGGGAAGGTCAGTGATGGAGCAGCTGAAGATGGTTGGGGCCTCGGACACTCACCATGAGGAACTCCTGCAGTGATGTCCCGGGACTGAGAGGATCGGCTTTGAGATAATCGGCACATTGGGGGAAAGCTTGGAAAGCAGAGGATGCTGATTTAAGGTAAATGGCGACAGCGGCAACATGAGGCAATATCTGTGGCTTTGGATGATCCTTGTTGTACCCCACTATCAGCTGCTTGCCCTCCTGAATATCTCACTGTTACTCTCTGCATTACTATCTCATCCCTATCTCTCAGTGACTCTGCCTCTCTCCATCTCTCCGGGGAAATTATAATGGGGAGCAAAGAAATGGCAGAAGAATTGAACATATACTTTGGTTCTGTCTTCACAAAAGAGGCACAGATAACCTGGCAGAAATGTTAGGGAACCAATGGTTTAGTGAGAGTGTGGAATTGAATTGAAGGAAATCAGTATTAGTAAGAAAATGGTGCTGGGGGAATGAATGGGGTTAAAGGCTGACAAATCCCCAGGGCCTGATAATCTACATCCCAGAGTATTAAAGGAAGCGGCGCTGGAAATATTGGATGCATTGCTGGTCATCTTCCAAAATTCTATAGACTCTGGAGCAGTTCCTACAGATTGGGGGGTGGCAAATGTAACCCCACTATTTAAAATAATCTTTTCACTTGCGTGTAATTTATCACAGAACACGGGCAGCATGGGCTTATCGAGAATGACGGGATAGTGTTGGGGTGGAGAAGTTATTCCTTCAAGTGGAAATCAGTGTAGTTTTGAAATGTGTTGAGGGTTTCTGCCTCTCCCCATTCAATCCTTCCCAACCTCTCTGTCGAGGCTCCTTCTCACTTTCTACCAGACAATTATTTGTGCTCGGGAGCGGGTGCAGAGGAGATTGAAATGAAACGGACAGACAGTTAACTTCAACACTGAGAAATGTGAAGTGATGCACTTTGGACAATAAGTTGAGGAGAGAATCCAAAAACCAACTGGGAGCAAGTTAAATTGTGTGCAGGTAAAGGGAAACCTTTTATACCTCCATCAATCTGTGTCTCTCTCTTTTTCTCACTCTCTGTGTCTGTGTCTTCTGTCCATCTCTCCCTTTCTGGGATATCTGCGAAAAATATCCACAAATATCAGGCAGCCATTTGGCGTTTCTTCCCAGTGGCCATTTCGTGTGAACGCAGCACTGAGATATTTCTGACAGAGTTGTCTCTTCACCAAAGTAACGTTAGTATTTTAAATGTGACAGATACGCAGCTATGGAGACACAAACGAGGGCTGTATTCCCGGGAATTTTGGAGTGTCAGGGACAATTTGATCCAAGTTGTCAGGAGAATAATGGAAACTGATAGCACAGAGAGAGAGAAATGTTTCTTGCTGGTTATCCACCTCCTCCAGTCCCACCATCCTCCCATATCTGTTTTCCTTTCATTCTGGCTCCGTGACCATCCACAATTTGAATCGTTTCCCCATTGGGAGCTGTGTCTTCATCTGCGTGGGCTCCAACTCTGGAATTCCTTCCCTGAACGTTTTACTCAAATGCATCCATGGGATGTGGGCCTGGCTGGTTCTGCCAGCGTTTACTCCTCGTCCCTAATTGCTCATGAACTGAGTGGCTTGCTAGGCCATTTCAAACAGCATCTAAGAGTCAACCACATTGCTGTGAGGCTGGAGTCACATGTAGGCCCGACCAGGTAAGGACGGCAGATTTCCTTCCATAAAGGACACTAGTGAAGCAGATTGGTTTTCTCCATTTTAACACCTCCTTTTCCTCCAATTAAAATAGTTCGTAAAAACCATCTTTGGGACATGTGACCCTAAACTCTCTTGTGACTCGGGGTGAAATTTCTCACATTAAGGCTCCTGTGAAGCATCTTGGGATAATACTGTCCAAGGTGCTATATAAATGCAAGTTGTTGTTGTGTGTGTCAGAGTGTCAGCTTCTGTCCATGTCCAGGACACTGCAGGTAACAGAGAATGATTCACTCTGGTCTGCGATTGTACATCCCGTGTGTGTCTCAGTGTCAGCTCTGAAACATGTACAGCACAATCCCATCCTGTTTCTGTGTCTCTCTGCCTCTGTATCTGTATCTCTCCCTCTCGCTCCATCTCTCTCCCCAGGACTGAAACAAACTAGAGTTTCAATCCCACACTGGGATGCTGTTCAATGTGAGTTCAGTTTTCCCAGAAATAAAAATCCTCAATTAAAAATTCCTTTGACACAGCAGAGGGAACTTTACTCAGTGAATTTGCGGCTGTCTTGAATTTGAACCCAAGTTTTCAATATGGGGGTGGCACAGTGATGCAGGGGTTAGCACTGCTTCCTCACAGTGCCAGGGACCCGCCTTCGATTCCCAGCATGGGTCACTTTCTGACTGGAGTTTGAACGTCCTTCCCGTGTTTGTGTGGGTTTCCTCCGGGTGCTCCGGTTTCATCCCACACTCCAAAGATAGAACAAAGAAAATTACAGCACGGGAACAGGTCTTTCGGCTCTCCAATCCTGCACCGACCATGCTGCCTGACTGAACTAAAACCCCCTACCCTTCCGGGGACCATATCCGTCCATTCCCATCTTATTCATGTCTTTGTCAAGACGCCCTTGAAAAGTCACTATCGTAACCGTTTCCACTCCCTCCCCCGGCAACGAGTTCCAGGCACCCACCACCCTCTGTGTAAAAAAACTTTCCTCCCACATCTCCTTTAAACCTTGCCCCTCGCACCTTAAACCTCTGCCCCTGAGTAATAACTCTTCCACCCTGGGAAAAATCTTCTGACTATCCACTCTGTCCATGCCCCTCATAATCTGGCAGACTTCTATCAGGTGTACAGGTTAGGTGGATTGGCCAAGCTAAATTGTCCCTTAGTGTCAGGAGGATTAGCTGAGGTAAATGTATGGGATTATAGGGATGGGGCCTGGGTGGGATTGTGGTCAGTGCAGACTCGATGGGCCGAATGGCCTCCTGCACTGCAGGATTCTATGAACCCTGTTCTGTATTTGGTTTGGGATTGTTTGTTGAAAAGTGTAGTTGAAGTGTTACTCTGTAATGCTGGAATTTAGGCTACGGGATGATTGGATCAAACACTTCAAGATAATAAGGGGAATGGAGAGGACTGATAAAGAACAACTTTTCCTGCTGGTTGGGGAGTCCAGGACTTGGGGACATTGGATTTCAAACAATGTTGAGGATTTTAGACTTGCAGGAGTGGAATTCAGAAACACTTTGCCACACCAGCTGTGATATTAGTTTGGAACTACCTTCTATAATTCGCAGTTGATGCTCAGTCGCTTATTAATGTTTAAATCTGAGGTTGATAGATGATATTTTTATACAGGAGAAGCAATTTAAAATCAATGGGTCAATGTTAAAATGGATGCAGGAACAGAGAGACCTGGGATTTCAGTTCATTTTTACATCTTAAAGATTCAACCTGGTGCTCAGAATCTGTCAGTTGAATCTACTTTACCCGCCTGATAAAGTGTCAACAATTGTGTTTGGGAATGTGACAAAAGGTGACATTCCTGCACAGTGGGGTTGGGAGGTTGTTTGAAAGGAGATTCAGATTGTATCAGAAAGCGTCAATTAGATTGTGTCTCGTTGCAGAAGGTGCATATTTCACAGGAAATGCCCCGAGATAAAGACTAGTTTCACCGATGTCTGAGTAACTTTCAAAGTCTGCAGACGCAGGAAGGGGGCAGAGATATTGTAATATTCAGAGCAGGAGATGGGGGACAATCACAGAATTGAAGATGTGAGGCCATCTCTTGTTTCCGAATGTCAGTGTTTAGCTTTTAAACTTTAGTCCTGTGCTAATAATTCCAAGTTTGCAATCCCACACTTTGCTGTTGTGAATTAGAGTTGTGAATTTTCTGAAATTGGTTGTGTAATAAAACTCGGTGCAGGATGCAATGATTCCCATTCTGCCTGCTGCTGCAAAGCCCCCGTGTCTGTCTCAGTTTCATCGTATTTATCAATGATTTGAGATCCTAGAATCATAGAATCCCTAAAGGGCAGACCATTCGGCCCATCGAGTCTGCATCGACCACAATCCCACCCATGCCCGATTCCCGTAACCCCATATATTTACCCTGTTAATCCCCTGACACTAAGGTCAATTTATCATGGCCAATCCACCTAACCCGCACATGTTTGGACTGTGGGAGGAAACTGGAGCACCCGGAGGAAACCCACGCAGACACTGGGAGAACTCTACACTGACAGCGAGCTGAGGCTGGAATTGAACCTGGGTTCTTGGCGCTGTGCTAACCACTGTGCCACCATGCCGTTCATCATAGAATCCCTAAAGTGCAGAAGGAGGTCCTTTGGTCCATCAAGCCTGCCCCCGACAACAATACCACCCGGGCCTGAATCCCCCTAACACTAAGGGGCAATTGAGCACGGCCAATTAACCTAACCCGCACATCTTTGGAGTGTGGGAGGAAACCAGAGCACCCGGAGGAAACCCACGCAGACACTGGGAGAACGTACAAACTCCACACAGACAGTCACCCGAGGCTGGAATTGAACGTGGGTCCTTGGTGCTGTGTGGGAGCAGTGCTAACCACTGTGCCATCATGTCGCCGGTGATGAGACAGAAAGTTTGCTACATTTCACAGAAATAGGCAGCATTTTAAGTCTTATAGCCAGAAGCTTCAAATGGCAAAGAGGTATTCCACTGCATAAGAGGCCATTCAGCTCATTGAGTCTGCACAGACTTGATGACAGAGTATCTTACCCAGGCCCTCACCCCAGCCCTATCCCCATAACCCCATTGCTAATCCATCTAATCTATATATCTTGCGAGTGTGGAAGGTAACCAGAGCACCCGGAGGAAACCCACGCAGACACGGGGAGAATGTGCAAACTCCACACAGTCACCCGAGGCTGGCATTGAACCCGGGTCCCTGGCGCTGTGAGGCAGCAGTACGAACCACTGTGCCACCATGCCGCCCGAAAGTAAAATGTCTTAACTGAATGGTTCAAAGAGTGAAAGATGGATTTCATTGTAGACAATTGTGTGGTCACCCACTTTAAAAAGGATAGAACAGATTGCTTTATGAATGGGGAAAGGCTGGAAAGAGTGGAGGCCCAAAGAGACTTGGGGCGGTCACATCAACATAGAAAATAGGAGGAGGCCATTCAGCCCTTCGAGCCTGACCCACCATTCAACGCTATCATGGCCGATCCTCTGTCTCAATGCCATACCCCAGCGGTCTCCCCATACACCTCGACACCTTTAGAGTGTAGAATTCTATCTCTTTCCTTGTTAAATATATTCAGTGACTTGGTCTCCACAGCTTTCTGTGGGAGAGAATTCCACAGGTTCACCACCCTCTGAGTGAAGAGGTTTCCTCTCATCTCAGTCCCAAATGGCCTCCCCCGTATCCTGAGACTGTGACCCCTTGTTCCAGACACCCCCAGCCGGAGGAAACAATATCCCTGTATCCAGCCTGTCCAGCACTGTCAGAATTTTATACCTTTCAATTAGATCCCCGCTCACTCTTCTACATTCCAGTGAATACAGGCCCAGCCGACCCAATCTCCCCTCAGACATCAATGCTGCCATCCCAGGAATCAGTCTGGTGAACATTCACTGCTCTCCCTCTGTGGCAGGTACATCCTTCCTCAGATAAGGAGAGGAACACTGTACACAAGACTCCAGGTGTGGTCTCACCGAGGCTCTGTCCAGCTGCAGTAAGACATCCTTGCTCTTCTACTCCAATCCTCTTGCAATGAAGGCCAACATGGGTGGCACAGTAGTTAGCTCTGCTGCCTCACAGTGCAACGGACCCGGGTTCAATTTTGGTCTCGGGTCACTGCCTGTGTGGAGTTTGCACGTTCTCCCCGTGTCTGCGTGGGTTTCCTCCGGGTGCTCCGGTTTCCTCCCACACTCCAAAGATGCGCGCGTTAGGTTGATTGGCCGTGATAAATTGCCCCTTAATGCCAGGGAGATTAGGATATTGTGAGTGAGACTGTGGGACTGTTCTCTATCTGTGTGTGTGTGTGACTATCTTCCTGTCTCTCAGTCCCCCCAGTCCCAGAATCTGCTTCTCTTTACACAGATGCTGCCTGTCCTGCTCAGTATTCCGGCATTGACTATTTCACAATCTGAGGAGTTGTGAATGGTGCGATCATCAGCGAACATCTCACCTATGGAGGGAAGGTCAGTGATGGAGCAGCTGAAGATGGTTGGGGCCTCGGACACTCACCCTGAGGAACTCCTGCAGTGATGTCCCGGGACTGAGAGGATCGGCTTTGAGATAATCGGCACATTGGGGGAAAGCTTGGAAAGCAGAGGATGCTGATTTAAGGTAAATGGCGACAGCGGCAACATGAGGCAATATCTGTGGCTTTGGAGTGATCCTTGTTGTACCCCACTATTAGCTGCTTGCCCACCTGAATATCTCACTGTTACTCTCTGCATTACTATCTCACCCCTATCTGTCAGTGACTCTGCCTCTCTCCATCTCTCCGGGGAAATTATAATGGGGAGCAAAGAAATGGCAGAAGAATTGAACATATACTTTGGTTCTGTCTTCACAAAAGAGGCACAGATAACCTGGCAGAAATGTTAGGGAACTGATGGTTTAGTGAGAGTGTGGAATTGAATTGAAGGAAATCAGTATTAGTAAGAAAATGATGCTGGGGGAATGAATGGGGTTAAAGGCTGACAAATCCCCAGGGCCTGATAATCTACATCCCAGAGTATTAAAGGAAGCGGCGGTGGAAATATTGGATGCTTTGCTGGTCATCTTCCAAAATTCTATAGACTCTGGAGCAGTTCCTACAGATTGGGGGGTGGCAAATGTAACCCCACTATTTAAAATAATCTTTTCACTTGCGTGTAATTTATCACAGAACACGGGCAGCATGGGCTTATCGAGAATGACGGGATAGTGTTGGGGTGGAGAAGTTATTCCTTCAAGTGGGAATCAGTGTAGTTTTGAAATGTGTTGAGGGTTTCTGCCTCTCCCCATTCAATCCTTCTTCACCCTGTCAACATTGTTCATCATTCTGAACACCTCGATAAGGTCACTTCTTAATCTTCTCTGCTCCAAGGAGAATAAGGCCAATTTCTCTCATCGTTCCTTGGATCTAAAATTTCTCATTCCTGGAATCATTCGAGTGAATCTCCATTGCACTCTCTCTCTCTCTCTGCCTCTCTCGAGGACTTTAACGTCCTTCCTTAAATATGGTGCCCAGAACTGATCACAGTGCTCCGAATGTGATCTGTCCAATGATTTGTAGAGTTGTAGCATCACTTCCTTGCTTTTATACTCTATGCCTCTCTTTATAAACCCAAGGATCCTATCAGGCTTCTTAACAACTGTTTCATCTTGCCTGGCCACCTTCAGAGAATGAATCACTTGAAACCCAAGGCCCATCTGTTCCTGTACTCCCCTCAACGTTGTACCATTGAGTCTGTATCGTCTCCCCATGTTTCTTCCACCTAAATGCATTCCCTCCCATTTCGCTGCATTGAAATTCATCTCCCAGGTGTCTGCCCATTTGGCCAACTTGTCCATGTCCCTCTGAAGTCGCTCAGTGTCATCCTCACAATTCACTCTTCTCCCGAGCTCAGCATCATCTGCAAATTTGGAGATTGTGCGTTCAACCCCCGTCGCTAAGCTGTTAATATAAATCAGAAAAAGCAAGGATCCCAACACTGATCCCTGGGGAACACCACTTTCAACTCGTCTCCAGTCTGAGAAATGCCCATCTCTACCTCCCCTCTGTTTCCTATCTCTTACCAAACTTCTAATCCATGCTGCCAAGGACTCATCCATCCCAAATATTTCTCATTTGCTGATTTGCATGTTAGTGGAGCGGTGTAAGAGGCATGTGGAACGCTTGCCTTTTTCAGTCGAGGCAGAGATTACAAAAGCAGGGTAGTCATGTTGGAGCTGTATAAAACTTTGGTGAGGCCACAGCTGGAGGACTGTGTGCGGTTCTGGTCGCCATATTATAGGAAGGGAGTGAATGCACTGGACAGGATGCAGAGGAGATTCACCAGGATGCATCTGAGCTGGAGTGTTTCAGCTATGAAGAGAGCTATGGGCCACACGGTGGCACAGTTGTTATCACTGCTGCATCACAGCGCCAGGGACCCAGGTTCGATTCCCGGCTCAGGTCACTGTCTGTGTGAAGTCTGCACGTTCTCTCCGTGTCTGCGTGCCTTTCCTCTGGGCGCTGCGGTTTCCTCCCACAGTGCGAATGATGTGCTGGTTAGGGTGCATTGGCCGTGGTAAATTTTCTCTCAGTGTAACCGAACACCAGAGTGTGGCATCTGGGGAATTATCACCGTAACTTCACAGTGTTAATGCAAGCCTACTTGTGACACTAATAAACAAAATTAAAAATGAGATGTTGAGTAGGCTTGTGTTGTATTCATTGGAGCAGAGAAGACTGGGGGGGGGGGGGGGCGACCTGATTGAGGTGGAGAAGATTATGAGAGACATGAAGAGTGTGGATCGGGAGCAGCTGTTCCCCTTAGTTGAAGGGTCAGTCACGAGGGGACATAGGTTCAAGGTGAGGGGCAGGAGGTTTAGGGGGGATGTGAGGAAAATCTGTTTTACCCACAGGGTGGTGCCAGTCTGGAATGCGCTGCCTGGGAGGTTGGCAGAGGCAAGTTGCCTCACATCCTTTAAAAAGTAGCTGGATAAGCACTTGGCACATCATCACATTCAGGGCTATGGGCCAAGTGCTGGTAAATGGGGTGAGGTCGGTATGTTAGGTGGTCCTCACGTGTCGGTGCAGACTCGATGGGCCGAAGGGTCTCTTCTGCACTGTATGAATCTGTGATGAGGAAATGTTTTTAACGTAGTGACTGCTGGTATCTGGAATGTTCTGCCTTGATTCGCTGTAAGGATTCGCATTCCAACCATTATTCATGTAAATTGAGTCTGTGTCTTTATCTGCCCTGTTGTGAACAGAATTCCCACTCACCTGAAGAAGGGGCTTGGAGCTCCGAAAGCTTGTGTGGCTTTTGCTACCAAATAAAGCTGTTGGACTTTAAGCTGGTGTTGTTAAACTTCTTACTGTGTTTACCCCAGTCCAACGCCGGCATCTCCACATCATGTTCTGCCTGAGTCAGAGGTGGGAGAAGATTCCATCAAGAGGAAATTGAATGGGAAGCTGAAGGGAAAATATTGACAGGGTTACGGGGAGAGGGTGGAGGATTGGGAATAGTGAAACTGCTCTTGCAGTGTGTCGATCCAGGCTCGACGGGCTGAATGGCCTCCTGTGCTGTCCCCATTCTATGATTCACACACAAGTTAACTTCTCAGTGTCTATTAGGCCCCACTCGTTCCTCCATGATCAGTTCCAGCATTTCAAGTTCAGATCCCAGTACTTTTTAGTTGGGGCATTGAGGAGTAAAACAGAAATAGGAATGAGAGTGTCGGTGCGCTTATGTTTTTGTATTTTTGTGTGTGTGTGTGTGTCTGTGTGTGTGTGTGTGTGTGTGTGTGTGAGAGAGAGACAGTTTCTAAGTGTGTGCAAGTGTCTATTTCATTGTGTGTTTCTGTGTGTGTGATTGTGTTTCTCTGCGTGTGTCTGTGAGTGAGTGTGTGTCTGTGTGTGTGTCTCTCTCTCTGTGTCTTTGTGTATGTGTGTCTGTGAGTGTGTGTTTGTGTCTCTCTGCGTGTGTGCGTGTGTGTCCGTGAGTGTGTGTTTGTGTCTCTGTGTGTGTGTGTCCGTGAGTGTCTGTGTGTCTCTCTCTTTGTCAGTGTGTGTGTGTCTATGAGTGTGTGTGTGTGTGTGTGTGTGTGTGTGTCTGTATCTCTGTGAGTGCGTGTGCGTCTGTGTGTGTGTGTGTGTGTTTGTCATGATCTGTTTCAGCGGTGGAGCAGGCTCGATGGGTCAAATGGCCTCCAACTGCACATATTTGAGATTCAAATACATTGACACACATGCATGCTGACACACACACACACACACACAGTCACACACACACACACACAGACATACACACACAGACACACACAGACACACAGACACACACACAGCGACTCACACACACACAGAGACACACAAACACACACACACACACACAGACACACAGACTCACACACACACACAGACACACACACACACAGTGAAATATATACACAGTATTGACATATGTATTGACCATTTAATGTGACTGAATGCTACACATCCTGGTTTGCCGATGACACAAAACATTAGACAGCATTGTAAGCAGCATCGCTGGAATCATCAGATTGCAAAGAGTTATTCATATTTTGTACATGGACAAAACTGGTGGAGAGGTTTCAGTGCAGGGAAATGTAATTTGACACAACTTAGATTTAAAAGGGATAGAACAGCGCACTTTAATAAATGATGAAATGACCGAAACAGTGGAAGCTCCAAATGTCCAGATATTTCACAGCTGAATTCGCACAATACACACAGCAATGGATCTGATATTGCGGAATTGTTGTAAATGTGGTTAATCTCAGTACGGAGGCTGTCTTCATGTTACAATGTTAATCTGATCACTCTCATCAAAACAGACTCAACATTTCTGTACAATGTGAGTGAATCATCAGCTCAAATAGTTCAGGTTCAGTGTTTAAAATAACCAGTCACTTTTATGTGGCTGCTTTGGGAGTGTCAGTGGAATGTAGTTTACAGTCAAGTGCGAACAATTGCATTGGGGAATAATTGGAAGCAGTTTCCATTGAGAGCTTCCTGCATTCTGGAAATGTGTGTGATCCATTCAGAGATAGGAAATGGACGGATGAATAAAGATGCAGTTTGTTGTGAATTACATGAGATTGTCTGCCTTGAAGATTCACAAGTTCCATGTGCTGAGAGAAAGGAATGATTAAACAATGTCTATAATTCAAATCCTTCAGACAAGTGAAAAAGCAGGAGAACAACTGAATCCACAAACGCTGCCACAGACAGTATTCGAAGCTTCAACTTCATGTTTGAATGTGAAGGGCTGATTGAAATAAACAGGAGGCCACACTGGGATGCTGAGCAATTTGATTCCTGTTTTTCCTAAAATTCAAAATAAAAATCTGTGATGAAACATTCCTTGGACAGAGCAGAGGGAATTTTACTCTGTATTTAGCCCATTCCAGTATTTGTGTTGGGAACATTTGATGAACAGTGCAGATTAAACATTATTCTTAACCGCTGGAATTTAAGTTGGGGGCTGATTTAATCAAACATTGAAAATAATGAGGGAAAGGGAGAGGCTGATAAAGAACAAGTTTTTCTGCTGGCTGGGAACTCCAGGATTTGGGAATATTTGAATGTTAGCCTCAGTTTAGAATTTTAGAATTGTAGAAATGGAAACATTGCCAGATGTGGTGTGGAGTTAGTTTGAAACAATCTTCTGCAAATGGCTATTGATGCTCAGTCACTTGTTATTATTTTAAACCTGGGGTTGATAGATTTTCCTTCGTCCAAGGGGTTAAGAGACAGAGAGTTAGATCACAGATCAGCCAGGATCTTATTGAATATTGGAACAGGCTTTCAGGAAGATTGTTCCAGATTCCAAACACCCTCTTGATGAAGTGCTTTTTCTCACTTCACTTCTGATCCATTTCCCCATCATTTAGGATCTGTGCCCTCTAGTTCATGACCATCTCTTGAGAGGGAAGAGTTTCTCACTCTTTAACCTGTGGATACCCCTTAGGATCTTGAATCTTTCTCTCAAGTCTCACCTCAGCCTTCTTTTCTCCAAGGAAAACAGTCCCAACCTCTCCAATCTACCCTCGTAGCTACGGATCTTATTCCCTGGAATCATTCTTGTGATTCTCCTCTGCACTCTCTCCAATGTCTTCACATCCCTCCTCATGTATGGTGCCCAGAACTGGGCACAGTCTCCAGATGAGGCTTAACGAGTGTCTTATACAAGTTCAATATGTACTCCTTACTCTTGTCCTCAATTCCTCCATTAATAAAAGCTGGGATACCATATACTTCATTTACTGCTCTGTCAAAGTGCCCTGCCACCTTCACTGACGTATGTACATATTAGAATCATGGAATCCCTCCAGTGCAGAAGGAGGCCATACAGCCCATCGAGCCTGCGCTGACAACATTCCCACCCAGGCCCTATCCCCGTGATGCAACGTATTTACCCTGATAATACTGGCATGAATTGAGAAATGGTTAACGGACAGAAAACAGAGCTTAGGTACAAATGGGTCATTTTCAGGGTGCCAGGCTGTGACCAGCGGCTTATCACAAGGATCAGTCCGCGGGAGCCCAGCTATTCACAATCCATATCATTGATTTGGACGTTTGGGATCAAATGTAATATTTCCGAGTTTGCAGATGACATGAAAGCAGGTGGAAGTGTGAGTTGTGAGGAGGATGTAGACTCTTCAAGGGGATGTGGGAGAGGCTGAATTAGTGGTGAAACCACACACGGAGTGTTGTGTACAGTTTTATCCTCTTACCTAAGGAAAGATATTCTTGTCCGAGAGGGACTTCAATGACATTTCACTGCATTAATTCCTGGGATGGAGGGATTGTCCTCTGAGGAAAGAAAATGGACTTTTACTTTATGCACTTGAGAAGCATGAGAGGTGACCTCATTCAAACTTGGACAATTCTTACAGGGCTCAGCAGGGTCGAGTCATAGAGGTTTACAGCATGGAAACGCGCTTTGGCCCAACTTGTCCATGCCGCCCAGTTTTTACCATTAAGCTAATCACAATTGCCTGTGTTTCGCCCATATCCCTCTATACCAATCTTACCCATGTAACTGTCTAAATGCTTTTTAAAACATAAAATTGTACCCGCCCCTGCTACTGCCCCTGGCAGCTCATTCCAGACACTCACCACCCTCTGTGTGAAAATAATTGCCCTCTGGACCCTTTTGTATCTCTCCCCTCTCACCTTAAACCTATGCCCTCTAGTTTTAGACTCCCCTACCTTTGGGAGAAGATATTGACTATCTCGCTGATCTATGCCCCTCATTATTTTATAGACCTCTATAAAATCTCCCCTCAGTCTTCTACGCTACAGGGAAAAAAGTCCCAGTCTGTGCAACCTCTCCTTAAAACCCAAACCATCATGTCCCGGTAGCATCCAAGTAAATCTTTTTTGCACTCTTTCTAGTTTAATAATATCCATTCTAAAATAGGGTGACCAGAACTGTACACAGTATTCCAAGCGTGGCCTTAACAATGTCTTGTACAACTTCAACAAGACGTCCCAACTCCTGTATTCAATGTTCTGACCAATGAAACCAAGCATGCCGAATGCCTTCTTCACCACTCTGTCCACCTGTGACTCCACTGTCAAGAAGCTATGAACATGTACCCCGAGATCTCTTTGTTCTATAACTCTCCCCAACCCCCAAACATGAGCTGAGTAGATACAGGAAGGATGTTTCCCCCGGCTGGGGGCGGTGGGGGGGGGGTGTGTGTGGGGGCGGGGGGGGGGTGGGTGGTGTCTAGAACCATGGCATAGTCGCAGAGTAAGGGGGCAGGACATTTAGGACTGAGATAAGAACATAAGAAATAGGAGCAGGAGTAGTACATCTAGCCCCTCGAGCCTGCCCCGCCATTCAATAAGATCATGGCTGATCTGATGTGGATCAGTTCCACTTACCCTCCTGATCCCCATAACCCCTAATTCCCTTACCGATCAGGAATCCATCTCTCCGTGATTTAAACATATTCAACGAGGTAGCCTCCACCACTTCAGTGGGCAGAGAATTCCAGAGATTCACCACCCTCTGAGAGAAGAAGTTCCTCCTCAACTCTGTCCGAAACTGACCCCCCTTTATTTTGAGGTTGTGCCCTCTAGTTCTAGCTTCCTTTCTAAGTGGAAAGAATCTCTCCACCTCGACCCTATCCAGCCCCTTCATTATCTTATAGGTCTCTATTAGATCCCCCCTCAGCCTTCTAAATTCCAACGAGTACAAACCCAATCTGCTCAGTCTCTCCTGATAATCAACACCCCTCATCTCTGGTATCAACCTGGTGAACCTTCTCTGCACTCCCTCCAAGGCCAATATATCCTTCCGCAAATAAGGGGACCAAAACTGCACACAGTATTCCAGCTGCGGCCTCACCAATGCCCTGTACAGATGCAGCAAGACATCTCTGCTTTTATATTCTATCCCCCTTGCGATATCGGCCAACATCCCGTTTGCCTTCTTGATCACCTGTTGCACCTGCAGACTGGGTTTTTGCGTCTCATGCACAAGGACCCCCAGGTCCCTTTGCACAGCAGCATGTTGTAATTTCTTTCCACTTAGATAATAATCCAATTTGTGATTATTTCCTCCAAAGTTAATAACCTCGCATTTGTCAACGTTATACTCCATCTGCCAGGTCCTCACCCACTCACTCAGCCTGTCCAAATCTCTCTGCAGGCCTTCTACGCCCTCCACACGATACATTTTTCCACTTATCTTTGTGTCGTCTGCAAACTTTGTTACCCTACACTCAGTCCCCTCCTCCAGATCGTCTATATAAATGGTAAATAGTTGAGGCCCCAGTACCGATCCCTGCGGCACGCCACCAGTTACCATCCGCCAACCAGACAAGCACCCATTTATTCCGACTCTCTGCTTCCTGTGAGGAGGAATTTCTTCCCTCAGAGTCATAGAGTGGTACAGTGAAGAAAAGGCCCTTCGACCCATTGAGTCTGCACCAACAGTAACTACCACTAAAGTTGTGCTAATCCAATTTTCCATCTCTTGTACCATATCTTTGAATGTTGTGATGTTTCAAGTGCTCATCCAAATGCTTTTGAAAGGTTGTAAGGTTTCCGACCTCCACTGCCTTCCCAGGCAGTACTTTCCTGATTCCCATCACCCTCTGAGTGAATGTTTTTATCAACTCTCCTCTGAATCTCCTGCCCTTTGCCCTAAAACGATGTCCCCTCATGATTGACCCCTCAACCAAGGGGAACAGCTGTTTCCTATTCACCCTGTCCATACCCCTCATAATCTTACACACCTCAATCAGCCTTCTCTGCTCTAAAGAAAACAATCCAAACCTATCCAGTCTCTCCTTATAGCTCAAATACTCCATCCCAGGCAACTTGCTGCTGAGCCTCCTCTGTAACCCCTCTAGTGCTATCATATCCTTCCTCTGGTGTGGTGACCAGATCTGGACACGGTACTCCAGCTGTGGCCTAACCAACACTCTGTACAACTCCAACATTAACTCTTTGCTCTTCTACTCTGCGCCATGACTGATAAAAGCAAGTGTCTCATCTGCCTTCTTTACCACTTGCTTCACCTGCTCTGCTGCCTTCAGGGATCTGTGAATAATTTCCCAAGATCCATATGTTCCTCTGAGCTTCCCAGTGTCCTGCAACTCATTAAATACTCCCTTGCCTTGTTACTGCTTCCAAAGTGCATCACCTCGCACCTATCAGGGTCAAATACCATCTGCCACTGCTCTGCCTATCTGACCAACCCAGCGATATCTTCCTGTAACCTACAACCTTCTTCACTATGAACCATCCTACCAATCTTGGTGTCATCTGGAACCTTGCTTATCATTGCCCCCACATTATCATCTGTCTCATTTATGTATAACAATAATAAGCCCCCCAGCACGGAGCCTTGTGGTGCACCACTGGACACCGGCCTCCAGCCACTCAAACAGCCTTCCAACACCACCCTTTGTGTCCAATTACTAAACCAGTTTCCGATACATCTCGCCAAGTTTTCCTGAATTCCGTGTGCTTCCAGGATGGTAAATCTTTGGAATTCCCTATCCCAGAGGGCTGTGGAGGCTCAGTCATCGTTCACAGACTGAGATGGATCGGTTTCTACAGATTAAACATATTGCAAAGTTTCACCATCTGTGACCCCTTGTTCCAGCCTCTCCCCCCCCCCCCTCTCCCCACCCCCTCAGCCCCTCAGCTGGAGGGAACAACATCCCTGGATTCAGTCAGTGCAGCCCAGTCAGAATTTATACATTTCAATTCGATCCCCTCTCATTCTTCGGAACTCCAGTGAATACAGGCCCAGTCGACTCAATCTCTCCTCATACGACAATCCTGCCATCCCAGGAATCAGTCTGGTGTGCCTCCGCTGCTCTCCCTCTATGGTAAGTGCAGCATTTCATAGTTACAGAGACAAAAACTGTACACAATATTCCAGGTGTGGTCTCACCGAGGGCCTGTACAGCTGCAGTAAGACATCCTTGCTCCTTTCCTCAAGGTCTCTTGCAATGAAGGCCAACATATCATTTGCCTTCCGAACTGTTTGCTGTAGCTGCATGCTTGCTTTCAGTCTCTTGTGTACTAGGACACCCAGGTCCCTTTGTATCTCAACATTTCCCAATCTAGCACCATTTAAATAACCCTCTGCCATTCTGCTTCTCTGTCCGAAGTAGTTAAATTCACGTTTGTCCACGTTATACAGCATCTGCCACGCATTTACCCATTCACTCAATTTACTGAAGTCACTGTGAAACATTTTAACATCCTTCTCACTGCTCACATTCCCAACAAGTTTCATGGCATCAGCAAACTTGGAAATATTATTTTTGGTTCCCTCATCCAAATCATTGGTGTACATCTCGTGTGTGTCTCAATGTCAGCTCGGAAACATGTACAGCACAATCCCATCCTGTTTCTGTCTTTAGAACATAGAACATAGAAAGCCACAGCACAAACAGGCCCTTCGGCCCACAAGTTGCGCCGATCACATCCCCACCTCTAGGCCTATCTATAGCCCTCAATCCCATTAAATCCCATGTACTCATCCAGAAGTCTCTTAAAAGACCCCAACGAGTTTGCCTCCACCACCACCGACGTCAGCCGATTCCACTCACCCACCACCCTCTGAGTGAAAAACCTACCCCTGACATCCCCCCTGTACCTACCCCCCAGCACCTTAAACCTGTGTCCTCTCGTAGCAACCATTTCAGCCCTTGGAAATAGCCTCTGAGAGTCCACCCTATCCAGACCCCTCAACATCTTGTAAACCTCTATCAGGTCACCTCTCATCCTTCGTCTCTCCAGGGAGAAGAGACCAAGCTCCCTCAACCTATCCTCATAAGGCATGCCCCCCAATCCAGGCAACATCCTTGTAAATCTCCTCTGCACCCTTTCAATGGCTTCAACATCTTTCCTGTAATGAGGTGACCAGAACTGCGCGCAGTACTCCAAGTGGGGTCTAACCAGGGTCCTATAAAGCTGCAGCATTATCTCCCGACTCCTAAACTCAATCCCTCGATTAATGAAGGCTAGTACGCCATACGCCTTCTTGACCGCATCCTCCACCTGCGAGGCCGATTTAAGAGTCCTATGGACCCGGACCCCAAGGACTTTCTATGGCTCTGTATCTGTATATATCTCTCTCTGAAATTAGAAAAAAGAAAATTACAGCATAAGAACAGGCCCTTCGGCCCTCCAAGCCTGCACCAACCATGTGTGAACTAAAACCCCCTCCCCTTCCAGGGACCATATCCCTCTATTCCCATCCTATTCTTGTATTTCTCCAGACGCCCCTTAAAACGCATTATTGTATCTGCTTCCACTACCTCTCCCAGCAGCGAGTTCCAGGCACCCACCACCCTCTGTGTAAAAAACTTGCCTCGTACATCTCCTTTAAACCTTGTCCCTAGCACCTTAAACCTGTGCCCCCTAGTAATTGACTCTTCAACCCTGGGAAAAAGCTCCTGACTATCCACTCTGTCCATGCCTCTCATAATCTTGTCGACTTCTATCAGGTCACCCCCCTTGCCTCCGTCATTCCAGTGAGAACAAACCAAGTTTCTCCAAACTCTCCTCATAGCTAATGCCCTCCATACCCGGCAACATCCTGGTAAATCTTTTCTGTACCCTCTCCAAAACCTCCACATCCTTCTAGTAGTGTGGCGACCAGAATTGAACACTATATTCCAAGTGCGGCCTAACAATGGTTCTATAAAGCTGCAACATGGCTTGCCAATTTTTAAACTCAATGCGTGTGGCATCAAAAGTTTGCTTATTACCTAAATAACACTGACAACATTTCAAAACCGCTCCATTGTCGGTGAAACACTTTTGGAAACCCTAAAGCCATGAATAGTACTTTAGAAATGTCCATCCCCAAGATGCTGTGAGGACATTCAGAGTCAGTGTGTGACTTGGGTCAAAGATAGACCAGCGAGGTCTCTCCCTTAATGACATTGAGTGACTCTTTAGCTTTTTTATGATGAGCAGAAACCTTTCATCTCTCTTGTGTCCAATTCATTCCAATTCTGTCCCTGACATGAATCAGTTGTGACTTTCTGTAGGAGCTGGAATGTTCTCTCTGGCGACAGCGAATCCATTGAGAGGAGGATCAGGTGTGACCTTTCTCTCCTGGAATCCATCTTTCCTGTTTGTGTCTTGTAGATTGTGTGTGGAGAGAGCAGAGGGAAAAGGCTGAGTGGATTTGTAATGAACAGGGGTTTGCTTTCATTCACAAACTGGAGCTGAAGCCAACGTGTGCAGATGTGAAGAATGGAGATCAGAAAAGGACCATGGGTAGAATTGGAGACTATTCTGCCCATCCAGATGTGCTGTCTTTTTGGAAGAGAAATCGAGTTAATCTCTATTTACAGAGGGAGAAGGGATTCCTCCTCCATTCTATATCTGTTTAGTTTTAGGCTGTCTGAGTGTGAGTGTTAGTGTGTGTGCATATTTTTTCTCAATCTGCCTGTCTCTCAGTCCCCCTCAATAAATATTCATCTAACCCTGCACATGGTCCAATGAAATATCAATCCATACATGGTATTAATACAGTGAGAACTCAGAAAGGGTTGACTGTAGTGTCCACCGCAGCATGGTGTAATGTAGTATTCACTGAGACAACTGAGCGTATAAACAGCGACTGGGTTGAGTGCAGTGATAACTGGGAAAGGAGCTAATGTCCGGGATTCTCCGGCTGTTCACTCGTGGGGAATTCTCTGCTCTCGTACCCCTGCCTCTGGTTTCCTGCTAGCGTGAGGTGACTTCAATGGGAAATCCCATTGACAGCGACAGGACCAAAAACTCCCTCTGCTAGTGAACGGTGTGTCACCTCTCACTGCCCAGAAAGCTGCTGAGGGGAGACTGGAGGATCCCAGAAACTATGTTAAAAATAGCCATATTGGCAACAGCAGGAAATTATTACATCCCAAACTCAGTAATATTCACAATGATATTCTCCAATCAGCTGAAGGGCAGAATTTACTGATACAAGACCCAGATTGTAATAACTGAGAGAGGTATCAGGCAGAGATTACTGATACCAGGCCCAGATTGTAATAACTGAGAGAGGTTTAGGGCAGAGATTACTGATAGCAGGCCCAGATTGTAATAACTGAGGGAGGTTTAGGGCAGAGATTACTGATACCAGGCCCAGATTGTAATAACAGAGAGAGGTTTCGGGCAGAGATTACTGATACCAGGCCCAGATTGTAATAACTGAGAGAGGTTTCGGGCAGAGTTTACTGATACCAGGCCCAGATTGTAATAACTGAGAGAGGTTTAGGGCAGTGATTACTGATATCAGGCCCAGATTGTAATAACTGAGAGAGGTTTCGGGCAGCGTTTACTGATACAAGTCCCAGATTGTAATAACTGAGAGAGGTTTAGGGCAGAGATTACTGATACCTGGCCCAGATTGTAATAACTGAGAGAGGTTTCGGGCAGAGATTACTGATACCAGGCCCAGATTGTAATAACTGAGAGAGGTTTCGGGCAGTGATTACTGATAGCAGGCCCAGATTGTAATAACTGAGGGAGGTTTAGGGCAGAGATTACTGATACCAGGCCCAGATTGTAATAACAGAGAGAGGTTTCGGGCAGAGATTACTGATACCAGGCCCAGATTGTAATAACTGAGAGAGGTTTCGGGCAGCGTTTACTGATACAAGTCCCAGATTGTAATAACTGAGAGAGGTTTAGGGCAGAGATTACTGATACCTGGCCCAGATTGTAATAACTGAGAGAGGTTTAGGGCAGAGATTACTGATACAAGGTCCAGATTGTAATAACTGAGAGAGGTTTCGGGCAGAGATTACTGATACCAGGCCCAGATTCTAATAACTGAGAGAGGTTTCGGGCAGAGATTACTGATACCAGGCCCAGATTGTAATAACTGAGAGAGGTTTAGGGCAGAGATTACTGATACCAGGCCCAGATTGTAATAACTGAGAGAGGTTTAGGGCAGAGATTACTGATACCAGGCCCAGATTGTAATAACAGAGAGGTTTAGGGCAGAGATTTCTGATACAAGTCCCAGATTGTAATAACTGAGAGAGGTTTCGGGCAGAGTTTACTGATACCAGGCCCAGATTGTAATAACTGAGAGAGGTTTAGGGCAGAGATTACTGATACCTGGCCCAGATTGTAATAACTGAGAGAGGTTTAGGGCAGAGATTACTGATACAAGGTCCAGATTGTAATAACTGAGAGAGGTTTAGGGCAGAGATTACTGATACCAGGCCCAGATTGTAATAACTGAGAGAGGTTTCGGGCAGTGATTACTGATACCAGGCCCAGATTGTAATAACAGAGAGGTTTAGGGCAGAGATTTCTGATACCAGGCCCAGATTGTAATAACTGAGAGAGGTTTCGGGCAGAGATTACTGATACCAGGCCCAGATTGTAATAACTGAGAGAGGTTTCGGGCAGAGATTACTGATACAAGTCCCAGATTGTAATAACTGAGAGAGGTTTCGGGCAGAGTTTACTGATACAAGTCCCAGATTGTAATAACAGAGAGGTTTCGGGCAGAGTTTACTGATACCAGGCCCAGATTGTAATAACTGAGGGAGGTTTAGGGCAGAGATTACTGATACCAGGCCCAGATTGTAATAACTGAGAGAGGTTTAGGGCAGAGATTACTGATACAAGTCCCAGATTGTAATAACTGAGGGAGGTTTAGGGCAGAGATTACTGATACAAGGTCCAGATTGTAATAACTGAGAGAGGTTTAGGGCAGAGATTACTGATACAAGTCCCAGATTGTAATAACTGAGGGAGGTTTAGGGCAGAGATTACTGATACAAGTCCCAGATTGTAATAACTGAGGGAGGTTTAGGGCAGAGATTACTGATACAAGGTCCAGATTGTAATAACTGAGAGAGGTTTCGGGCAGTGATTAATGATACCAGGCCCAGATTGTAATAACAGAGAGGTTTAGGGCAGAGATTACTGATACAAGGCCCAGATTGTAATAACTGAGAGAGGTTTAGGGCAGAGTTTTCTGATACCAGGCCCAGATTATAATAACTGAGAGAGGTTTAGGGCAGAGTTTACTGATACCAGGCCCAGATTGTAATAACTGAGAGAGGTTTCGGGCAGAGATTACTGATACAAGTCCCAGATTGCAATAACTGAGAGAGGTTTCGGGCAGAGATTACTGATACAAGGCCCAGATTGTAATAACTGAGAGAGGTTTCGGGCAGAGTTTACTGATACATGATCCCGGCAGGATTTACTGTTTGATAATCCAGCTGTTTGGCCCCGTTATGAGCACACCTTCCATGGCCATCAAGTCCGGAAGTCGGCCTTGAACCCTTGAAGAATGAGAGGCGACCCCATTGAAACAGACTTAAAATTCTTCCAGGGTGTGACAGGGTGGATGTAGATTGGATGTTTCCCCTGGCTGGTGAGACTAGAACCAGGGGACACAATCTCAGAATCAGGGGCAGACCATTGAAGACTGAGATGAGGAGGAATTTCTTCACTCAGAGGGTGGTGAATCTTTGGAATTTTCTATTCCAGGGGGATGTGGAAGCCCAATCATTCAGCATGTTCAAGACGCAAATCGATTGTGTGAAATAAAATAGGAATATGTGTGTGTGTGTTTGTTTGTGTGTGTGTGTGTTTGTTTGTGTGTGTGTGTGTGTGTCTGTATGTGTGTGTGTCTGTTTGTGTGCGTGTGTGTGTGTGTGCATGCGTGTGTGTGTGTGTGTGTGTGTGCGTGGACATGTTTCGGTGTGTGTTTATTACTGTGTGCGTGTGAGTGTTACTGGGTGAGAATATCTGTTTCTGTGTGTTTTCATAGAATCCTAGACTCCTCCAGTGCAGAAGGAGGCCATTTGGCCCATTGAGTCTGCACCGACCACAATCCCACTCAGGCCCCATCTCCATAACCCCATGCATTGACCCGATCTTGTCTCTCTGACGCGGAGAGACAATTAAGCACGGCCAATGCACCCTAACCAGAACGTCTTTCAGACTGTGGGAGGAAACCGGAGCACCCGGAGGAAACCCACGCAGACAAAGGGAGAACGGGCAAACTCCGCACAGACAGTGACCCAAAGCGGGAACCGAACCCGAGTCCCTGGCGCTGTGAGGCAGCAGTGCTGTGTTTTTGATGTGTGTGTGTGTGTTTCTGTGTGTTTGTGTGCTTATTGTGTGTGTGTGTGTGTGTGTGTTTATTGTGCGTGTTTTATGTGTGTTTGTGTGTGCGTGCTTTGTGTGTGTGCGTGTTTTGTGTGTGTTGGTGTGTGCGTGTTTTGTGTGCGTACGTGCCCCATGATCTGTTTGAATGCTGGCGCAGGATCGATGGGCCAAATGGCCTACACCTGCTCCTATTTTCCTTTGAGATTTAAATACATTGACACACATGCACGCTGACACACACACACAGAAAGATACGCACAGTGTTGACGTATTTATTCACCACTTAATGTGACTGAATGCTACACATCCCAGTTTACCAAAGACACACAATATTCAGCAGCATTGTAAACAGCGCAGCTGGAAACATCAAATTGGGGATTTGGTTTGAAAAAGGGTCAAAGCCTCTCTTGCTAAAGGCTGTTTGTCTATTGTGCTGACAGTGATACACTGCCATCCTCTGCTGCCTGCTGGACATTGCTCCAGCCGCAGAGAGAGTGAAGTAGATCAGAAACTCACTGGGAGAGAATGCAGCTTCACACAGTATCCATCCAAAATGACAGGAGCATCAGCAACACACACAAGCTCCGTGTGGAGACTGAGAGGGGCTCAGTGTGGAACACAAACCTTCACACTAAACCTGGAAGGACATTGATAAAGAGTTTAAAACAAAACTTCAGCAAATGTTTTGAAACATTTTGGACCGTGGAAAAGTGCAGTGTGTAAAAAGCTGAAGATGTTTCAATTTCACATCTTCCTGCTTTGGGGAAATGGGAGTTATCTTTGCATTTACAAGGATGTGGGGAGGGAGATGTTTGAATGGACATTCAGCTTTTTGGGTGATTAAAGTGGTAACTTTGTTTCCAGAAGCTGTTTACAGTGATTGTCCCGAGAGATTGTATTGTTTCAGTGATGTCGACGTCTCCAATACTTCAGACAGACGAAGGAAACAATATACAAAAGGAAAGATTGGGGGAATCACTACATTGAAGGTGTGAGGCCTCATCACTCTCTGTCTGGTTTTGTTCTGAAATCTTTACATTTTTAAACACTGAAACCTCTTGCCCTTGTTGGGAATATCAGTGCGGTTTGAGAAAAGCAAACACTGATCCCACTCTAAACACCGCCCCCCCCCAACACAGGATTGAGCAGAGAGTGTGAAATGTGACTGGTGTCAGAGTGGATTGTCAAACAGAAGGGATTTGAAAAATCTCTAAATGATTCATTGATTAAAAACTCTAACATTAATGTCCCGCATCATAAACATCTGCTTCATTATTGTATCTTTCTTTTACAGATCAAGTGATGGGTTGAATTTTGGACGTTGTAGATTTCCCTCAGCTGATTATTAAGATTCCTGATTGACACAAATACAATATCTGCTGTCGGTGACTCCAACAGTGAAATTCTCTCAGTTTATCATTCTGAATCTGTCACTGAGACAATTGTGGGCGGTAGTTCAGTTTTCAGTGTGAAATGTAGAAGGTAACTTTTGTTGTAATGTAATTGTAGTCAATAGTTTTCCTGTAGTTTAAATCTCAGGTATAAATTAATAACTTTTCTCGTTCCTTATTCACAATTGTTCATTTCCCGTGATGTTGAGCTCTGGTTTTCTCTTTCTGGTGTCTGGTACAGCTGTACAGATATTGGGCAGCTCAGAGCGTAGGGGTTCAGATCTCATTGTGAAGCTCAAAGGTCAGATTCACATTTGTTAACTTTAAAATCAGTTTTCCTGTCAAATATTCTCTGAATTTTTAAATAAATATTGAATGGAAAATTAAATCTGACTTTGCCAAACTCTCTTTCTGTATTTCTCTGTTAGTGTGTTTATGTGTGTGTCTCTCTGTCTCTATCTCTCTGTGTATCTGTGTGTCTCTCTGTCTCTGTACTTCTCTGGATCTGTGTCTCTCTCTCTGCCTCTGTGTGTATATCTCTCTATGTATCTGTGTGTCTCTCTGTGTCACTGTATTTCTCTGTATCTGTCTCTGTCTCTGTGTTTCTCTGTCTTTGTGTGTCTCGATGCTAAGGGCCTAGTATTTCAGGCTCTGACCTGAACCCACTATCTCTCTGACTCTGAGCGAAGATGACTCCATTGAAGGTGTGAGGCCTCATCACTTTCTGTCTGGTTTAGTTTTGTAATGTTTACATGTTTAAACACTGAAACCTCTTGCCCTTGATAAGTTGGGAATATCACTGCGGTTTGAGAAAAGCAAACACTGATCCCGCACTGAACACCCCCCAACACAGGACTGAGCAGAGTGTGTGAAATGTGACTGGTGCGAATGTGGATTGTCTTTTAAAAGTGGGTGAGAAACACTTCATTTTCAAATCTTTACCCTGCTTCTGTAGCGTCTCAGATTCCACCTAATCTGCACATCTTTGGACTGTGGAAGGAAACCGGGGCACCCGGAGGAAACCCATGCAGACACAGGGAGAATGTGCAAACTCAACTCCCAACCGAGAATTGAATCCTGGTGCTGTGAGGCAGCACTGCTAAACACTGTCCACCATGTCGCCCTATCCCATGTATTGGGACACGGTGAAAAGTATTGTTTCTTGCACGCTACACAGAAAAAAACATACCGTTCATAGAGTTCATTCGGGAGAAGGATAGGAGAGCGTGCAGAATACAGTGTTGCAGTTACCGATAGGTATAGAGAAAGATCAGCTTAATGTATGGTAGGTCCACTCAAAAATTAACATTCTGACCAAACACTAAAGCTTTCCACAAAACAAGGCTCACAAATTCAACACCACTTTCCTTTGTCCGCTCTCCCATCATGCTGTGTTCGGAGTCTCTGATCGATGCTAAGGGCCTAGTATTTGAGGCTCTGAGCTGAAGCCACAATCTGTCTGATTCTGAGGGAAGATTACTGCCACTCAGATAGAGCTGGCTGCAATATCCCCTTGAAATATATCTGTTGTGTAAAGAGTCACATGTTTTTTTTTCACTGTGTCTGCTGTCCTTAAAGAACTATTGAATAATCTAAAATCCGCATTAATTATCACAGAACAAGGCCAACATGGGGGAATCGAGTATCAGGTTTAAAAGTTTATTTATTAGTGTCACAAGTAGGGTTACATTAACACTGCAATGAAGTTACTGTGGAAAATCGGTAGTCGCCATGCTCTGGCGCCTGTTTGGGCAACTTGGGGAGAATTTAGCATGGCTGATACACCTAACCAGCGCGTCTTTCGAACTGTGGGAGGAAACCGCAGCACCCGGTGGAAACCCACGCAGACACGGGGAGAATGTGCAAACTCCACACTGACAGTGACCCAAGCCAGGAATCAAACCCGGGTCCCTGGCGCTGTGAGGCAGCAGCGCTAACCACTGTGCCGCCCCTCATCGAAAAATTGTGCAGTTGTGGAATGCACAGGATAGGAGGGATGTGATAGCACTGGAAAAGGTGCAGAGGAGATTCACCAGGATGTTGCCTGGCCCGGAGAGTTTTAGTTCATAGAATCATAGAACCCCTACAGTCCAGAATGAGGCCATTCGACCCATCAAATCTGCACAGACTCTTACCCAGGCTTACCCCGTAACCCCACGTATGTTCCCGCTAATCGCCCTAACCTATACATCGTGGGACCCTCAGGGCAATTTTGCATGGACAATGCACCCGGAGGAAACCCACGCAGACACGGGGAGAATGTGCAAACTCCACACAGATAGTAAGCCGAGGCCGGAATTGAACCCGGGTCCCTGGCGCTGTGAGGCGGCAGTGCTAACCACTGTGCTACCGTGCCGCCACTCGGACTGAAGAGATTTTATAGACTGAGGGTGTGATCTTACCACCTGTTCACGCCACACTCCCGCTCAGCGAGGTCAGAGAATCCGGTGACCAGCCAAATCTCCTTTCACTGCAGTGGGATGGGAAAATCCTGCTGGCTTGAACGGTGATAAGATTCCTGCAGTCGGGAATGGGTTAATGACCCTTGTCACACTTAAGCAGTAAGACCCGAACTCTGTAGTTTTCTTTAGAACACTGCAGAGTCCATGTTTTTGTCAGAATTCGGTGTTTTTCATGTCTGTGCCAGATAAAAGGAACAGCTATTCCTCTGTCTCCATTTGTTATCAAGAAATGCGATTAACCCAGCTCGAAATAAGCTAAACAGTCTCCATTTTTATGTACCTTTGTTTAACACGATGGATTTGTCATGTATGCCTTCTGTCTTTGAATCACCATAGATTCATATATATATATTCATCATACGTTATTCATCTTATCCTGATATAAAGTATTATACAAACCTGTATGTAGATTAGTTAACTTGTTTGTGCAAAACCTGTAATATTGTTTCAAGGCAATGGCGAACGATCGTGGCCTTGGAGATCGAACAAACTACGCAGAGGAAGATACTGCTAAAACAACAAGAATCTCACCATGAACAATGACAGACATCTTAGAGAATTGCAATGTAATGAGGGCGGGGCCCGGGACATATATAAACTCTGTTCTTACTTGTGTTCAATGAGAAGCCCTGGGTCCACTGTTAGGAACCTCACTTCTCCCACAATTGTGAAAATAAACCTGCATTTTGATCCACTAATAGTGTCAGAGGTTTTTTACCTACAACAATTGGGGGCTCGTCCGGGATAATCTGTTTACGGTCCGGTCGAATGGCCACGACCGGAGCACCGGAATAGATTATCGAACTCTAAATAGAGTGGGTCAAAATGCAGTGCGTGATCATCTGTGATAAGAGTGTGTGATGTTTAGACGTGAGTGAGATAGAGACTGTCTGAGTGATCGCCGGGGTTTGAAGGAAAAGCCGGTTTAAAAAAAATAGTATAAGCGGTGGTACGGAGGGATCTGATCAACCCTTACAGGTATCACCGGACTCCGATAAGAGCGACCTGAGAGAGGGAGAGCGAGAAGGGAGAATAAGTCACTCCAGGTGGTGAGTATAAACTTATCAGTGTTATGGCGGGACAAAGACAGTGGGGACCCCCTGGGTCCCTGATAAATGAATTCATGACTAAGAGGGACAGACTCATAAAACAGATGATAAAAGGGGGATGGGATTTGGACCATCCACTGGACCAACAACGAAAATGATTGGAAAAGGAAAAGAAAAACAAAACTAAGAAAATTGGAGTTCTCTTAGTTCATCAATTGGCTGGATTAATTGAACAGGTTTCAGTCTCGGGTAAGAAATGGGCTGATGTCAAAGAAAAAATTAAAATGTTAATCAACAAAGGGGTGAAAGAGCCTATGAATTTGCGGAGCGACTCTTTAGAATATACCAAGAATGTTGGGAAGTACCCGAAGCTGCACGAACAGATAGAGCCTTTTTACAAGCATTTAAAGACGGGCTGTCGCCAGCTCACCAAAAAATCCTTAAAATGGGAGTTCTCAATACCCAGACTTATGATGAATTAGTGGAATGGGCATCTGGAATTAGAGATGGACCAGATGAGAAACCATACCTACAAATAAAACAGGAAAACGTCAGTGCAAACAGTAGAGAAGATAAACCAAAGGGTGTGTGCCATAATTGTAGAAACTGGGTCACTTTGTCAGGCACTGTAGGGCTCCAAAGGGGGATAATGCACGTAGAAGAGGGTATGTGTATGTGATAATGAGCCTAAACTTGGGTAATGTTGAAATGAGAATGTGAGGCGTATGAGAAAGACAAAAGAGATAGACCAGAACGAGAGAGACTGCAAAGGAAAGACAAGACCGAGAAAAAGATTAGAACAGCAAGCCAAACAAAGGAAAGATAACAAACCAGAGATAATAGGCTTGCCAATGTTGTTCCAAAATCCTGATACGAATGAACAGGAGGGTAGAATCTACGTGTCTGCACTAGTAGGGGGCAGACCATGCGAAATGCTGGTGGACACGGGAGCCTCCATATCTATCACTGATCTACCCTTGCCCACCACAAACAAAATGATTTATATAAGGGGTGTGAACGGACAGAAGACTCCTGCCTACTTAAGTGAAACCACCCTAGTAGAAATGAATAACCTGTCTATACCTATGCGATTTTATGTATGTCAAAATAATGAAGGAACTATTATGGGAAATGACCTGATGAAAGAATACGAAGACTTAATAGATTGCGGGAAAGGCGAACTGATTTGGCCCCGCCCCGATGGGAGAAAAGACAGGGTAGGAACATATGTTAACCATTTAGAAACCATCCATGCAGCATCTGCAACTGGACGCAACTGGCAGTTAGAATGTAATGGATTTGGCACCATTTGCGCCTCAATCCCTGGGGTATAGGCGGAAACAAACCTGGATACTGGATTAGTCAAAATTCCCCCCATCCTCGTGGAAGGGCCAGAACATAAACCACACCGACATTACCCAATTAAGCCCGAGGCCAAAAAAGCAGTTGAAGAAATTGTAAAGGGATTGGTAAAAAGAGGGATACTACGGGAAACCACTAGTACCACCAACTCCCCCACCTGGCCGGTGCCTAAACCAGACGGGAGTTATAGATTAACCATTGATTATACCGCTTTAAATAAAGTGACCCCCAAGTTACACCCCATCGTGGCTAGTCCATCTACCATTTTAAACGGGTTATCATCATCCCATGGAATCTTTACGGTATTAGACATCGCCAATGGATTTTGGTCCATTCCCCTGGACTTTAATTCACAAGATAAATTTGCATTTACCGTCGGTGATAAACAGTACACATGGAATAGGCTCCCGCAAGGCTTCCACAATAGCCCGGCTATATTTCACCGGGTAATGAGTAAGATATTAGAACAAGTCGAGGTCCCAAGGGGGAGCACAATCCTGCAGTATGTAGATGACATCTTAATAGCCTCCGAAACTAGAGCAGAACACCAGACGGCACTATACTCAGTCCTGAAACAGTTAATATTTTATACCCTCGATCACGACCCTCCTTAACCCTCTCTCTGTCCCAGTTAATATTTCATACCCTCGATCGCGACCCTCCTTAACCCTCTCTCTGTCCCAGTTAATATTTCATACCCTCGATCGTGACCCTCCTTAACCCTCTCTCTGTCCCAGTTAATATTTCATACCCTCGATCATGACTCTCCTTAACCCTCTCTCTGTCCCAGTTAATATTTCATACCCTCGAACATGACCCTCCTTAACCCTCTCTCTGTCCCAGTTAATATTTCATACCCTCGATCACGACCCTCCTTAACCCTCTCTCTGTCCCAGTTAATATTTCATACCCTCGATCACGACCCTCCTTAACCCTCTCTCTGCTCCAGTTAATATTTCATACCCTCGATCGCGACCCTCCTTAACCCTCTCTCTGTCCCAGTTAATATTTCATACCCTCGATCACGACCCTCCTTAACCCTCTCTCTGCTCCAGTTAATATTTAATACCCTCGATCACGACCCTCCTTAACCCTCTCTCTGCTCCAGTTAATATTTCATACCCTCGATTGCGACCCTCCTTAACCCTCTCTCTGCTCCAGTTATTATTTTATATCCTCGATCACGACCCTCCTTAACCCTCTCTCTGTCCCAGTTAATATTTAATACCCTCGATCACGACCATCCTTAACCCTCTCTCTGCTCCAGTTAATATTTCATACCCTCGATTGCGACCCTCCTTAACCCTCTCTCTGTCCCAGTTAATATTGTATATCCTCGATCGCAACCCTCCTTAACCCTCTCTCTGTCCCAGTTAATATTTAATACCCTCGATCACGACCCTCCTTAACCCTCTCTCTGTCCCCAGTTAATATTTGATATCCTCGATCGCGACCCTCCTTAACCCTCTCTCTGTCCCAGTTAATATTTGATACCCTCGATCACGACTCTCCTTAACCCTCTGTCCCCAGTTAATATTTTATATCCTCGATCGCGACCCTCCTTAACCCTCTCTCTGTCCCCAGTTAATATTTTATATCCTCGATCGCGACCCTCCTTAACCCTCTTTCTTTCAGGCAACAGGAGGAGGCCCCATTCAGCCCCTTCTCCAGCCTGTTACACAGGAACAGGAGGAGGCCCCATTCAGCCCCTTCTCCAGCCTGCTACACAGGAACAGGAGGAGGCCATTCAGCCCCTTCTCCAGCCTGTTACACAGGAACAGGAGGAGGCCATTCAGCCCCTTCCCCAGCCTGTTACACAGGAACAGGAGGAGGCCCCATTCAGCCCCTTCTCCAGCCTGTTACACAGGAACAGGAGGAGGCCATTCAGCCCCTTCTCCAGCCTGTTACACTGGGAACAGGAGGAGGCCATTCAGCCCCTTCTCCAGCCTGTTACACAGGAACAGGAGGAGGCCCCATTCAGCCCCTTCTCCAGCCTGCTACACAGGAACAGGAGGAGGCCCCATTCAGCCCCTTCTCCAGCCTGTTACACAGGAACAGGAGGAGGCCCCATTCAGCCCCTTCTCCAGCCTGTTACACAGGAACAGGAGGAGGCCATTCAGCCCCTTCTCCAGACTGTTACACAGGAACAGGAGGAGGCCCCATTCAGCCCCTTCTTCAGCCTGTTACACAGGAACAGGAGGAGGCCATTCAGCCCCTTCTCCAGCCTGTTACACAGGGAACAGGAGGAGGCCCCATTCAGCCTGGAGTGCACTGGCAGGCTGGAAGGTGGTTTGAAGTTTGGAGCCTCCGGAATAAGGTGGGTGAACTTGCAGCATGGGTTGGTACCTGGGATTTCGATGTTGTGGCAATCTCGGAGACATGGATAGAGCAGAGACAGGAATTGTTGTTGCAGGTTCCGGGGTTTAGATGTTTCAGTAAGAGCAGGGAAGGTGGTAAAAGAGGGGGAGGTGTGGCATTGTTAGTCAAGGACAGTATTACGGTGGCAGAAAGGACGTTTGATGAGGACTCGTCTACTGAGGTAGTTTGGGCTGAGGTTAGAAACAGGAAAGGAGAGGTCACCCTGTTGGGAGTTTTCTATAGGCCTCCGAAAAGTTCCAGAGATGTAGAGGAAAAGATTGCTGAGATGATTCTGGATAGGAGCGAAAGTAACAGGGTAGTTGCTATGGGGGACTTTAACTTTACAAATATTGACTGGAAAAGCTATAGTTCGAGTGCTTTAAAGTGGCCAATCTTTGTCCAATGTGCGCAGGAAGGTTTCCTGACACAGTATGTAGATAGACCAACAAGAGGCGAGGCCACATTGGATTTGGTACTGGGTAATGAACCAGGCCAGGTGTTAGATTTGGAGGTAGGTGAGGACTTTGGTGACAGTGACCACAATTCGATTACGTTTACCTTAGCAATGGAAAGGGATAGGTATATACCGCAGGGCAAGAGTTATAGCTGGGGGAAAGGAAATTATGATGCGATTAGGCGAGATTTAGGATGCATAGGTTGGGGAAGGAAACTGCAGGGGATGGGCACAATTGAAATATGGAGCTTGTTTAAGGAACAGCTACTGGGTGTGCTTAGAATTAGGTGTCCGTAGAATTAAGGATCTTCTTGTGAGGGATCCTCTTGGGTTGAGTGATCATAATATGGTTGAATTTCTGATACAGATGGAGGGTGAGAAAGTAGGGTCCCAAACCAGTGTCCTGTGCTTGAACAGAGGGGAGTACGATCTGGAAGAAGGTGTAACTGAGGTGATCAGTAAGTTTGCGGACGACACGAAAATGGCTGGACTTGCAGATAGTGAGGAGCATTGTCAGAAGCTATAGAAGGATATAGATAGGCTGGAAATTTGGGCAAAGAAATGGCACATGGAGTTCAATCCAGATGAATGCAAAGTGATGCATTTTGGTAGAAGTAACGTAGGGGGGAGCTATACGATAAATGGCAGAACCATAAAGGGTGTAGATACGCAGTGGGACCTGGGTGTGCAAGTCCACAGATCCTTGAAGGTGACGTCACAGGTGGAGAAGGTGGTGAAGAAGGCATATGGCATGCTTGCCTTTATAGGACGGGGCATCGAGTATAAAAGTTGGGGTCTGATGTTGCAGTTGTATAGAACGTTGGTTTGGCCGCATCTGGTCGCCACACTACCAGAAGGACATGGAGGCTTTGGAGAGAGTACAGAGGAGGTTTACCAGGATGTTGCCTGGAATGGAAGGGCTTACTTATGAGGAGAGATTGGGTAAACTGGGGTTGTTCTCACTGGAAAGACGGAGCATGAGGGGTGACCTAATAGAGGTGTATAAAATTATGAAAGGCATAGATAGGATGAACGGTGGGAAGCTTTTTCCCAGGTCGGTGGTGACGTTCACGAGGGGTCATAGGTTCAAGGTGACGGGGGGGAGGTTTAACACGGATATCAGAAGGACGTATTTTACACAGAGGGTGGTGGGGGCCTGGAATGCGCTGCCGGGCAAGGTGGTGGAGGCGGACACACTGGGAATGTTTAAGGCTTATCTGGATAGCCATATGAACGGAGTGAGAATGGAGGGATACAAAAGAATGGTCTAGTTTGGACCAGGGAGCAGCACGGGCTTGGAGGGCCGAAGGGCCTGTTCCTGTGCTGTATTGTTCTTTGTTCTTTGATAGGATGAGTGGGAATTGGCTCATCTAGACTGGGCTAGCAGACTGGTAGGTAGGACAGCTGAGGAACAGTGGAGGATTTTTAAGGAGATTTTTTTAAGTACTCAGCAAAAATATATTCCGGTGAAAAAGAAGGACTGTAAGAAAAGGGATAACCAGCTGTGGATAACGAGGGAAATAAAAGAGAGTATTAAAATAAAAACAAATGCGTACAGAGTGGCCAAAAATAGTGGAGAATTAGTGGATTGGGAAAACTTTAAGAAACAACAAAGAACGACTCAGAAAGCGATAAAGAAAGGAAAGATAGGTTATGAAGCGAGGCTAGCTCTAAATATAAAAAATGACAGTAAAAGCTTTTACAAATATATAAAAAGGAATAGAGTGGCTCGAGTGAATGTTGGACCCTTGGAGGACGAGAGGGGGGATTTAATAGTGGGAAATGAGGAAATGGCTGAAACTTTAAATAAGTTCTTTGTGTCGGTCTTCACGGTGGAAGACACAAATAGTTTACCGAATATTAGAGATCGAGAGTTGGTAGGAGGAGAGGTACTCAATATAATTAATGTTACCAGGGAGGCAGTGCTGGGTAGACTAACGGGACTGAAGGTGGACAAGTCCCCGGGCCCGGATGGAATGCATCCCAGGGTGCTGAAAGAAATGTCAGACGTAATAACGGATGCGTTAGTGGTTATTTGTCAAAATTCGCTGGACTCTGGGGAGGTGCCAGCTGATTGGAAAACGGTTAATGTTACGCCGCTGTTTAAAAAAGGAAATAGACAAAAGGCGGGTAACTATAGGCCGGTTAGCTTAACGTCCGTAGTTGGGAAGATGCTAGAGTCCATTATTAAAGAGGAAATAACAGAGCACCTGAATAAGAGTGGTTCGATCAAGCAGACGCAGCATGGATTCATGAAGGGAAAGTCATGTTTGACGTATCTACTGGACTTTTATGAAGATGTGACTAGTGCGGTTGACGGAGGGGAACCGGTGGATGCGGTGTTTTTAGATTTCCAGAAGGCGTTTGATAAGTGCCTCACAAAAGGTTGCTGCAGAAGATTGGGGTACACGGAGTTAGGGGTAAGGTGTTGGCGTGGATTGGGGATTGGCTATCTAACAGGAAGCAGAGAGTTGGGATAAATGGGTGCTTTTCTGGTTGGCAGATGGTAACTAGTGGCGTGCCGCAGGGATCGGTACTGGGACCTCAACTGTTTACCAAATACATAGACGATCTGGAGGAGGGGACAGAGTGTAGGGGTAACAAAGTTTGCTGATGACAGGAAGGTGAGTGGGAAAGTGAATTGCGTGGAGGATGCGGAAAGTCTGGATCGGCTGAGCGAGTGGGCGAGGATCTGGCAGATGGAATATAACATTGGCAAATGTGAGGTTATCCACTTTGGAAGAAATAATAGTAAATTGGAATATTATTTAAATGGAGAAAAATTACATCGTGCGACTGTGCAGAGGGACCTGGGGATCCTTGTGCACGAATCGCAAAAACTCAGTCTGCAGGTGCAGCAGGTGATCAAGAAGGCGAATGGAATGTTGGCCTTTATCGCGAGGGGGATAGAATATAAAAGCAGGGAGGTCTTGCTGCAACTGTACAAGGCACTGGTGAGGCCGCAACTGGAGTACTGTGTGCAGTATTGGTCCCCTTATTTGCGAAAGGATATATTGGCCTTGGAGGGAGTGCAGAGAAGGTTCACCAGGTTGATACCGGAGATGAGGGGTATAGCTTATGAGGAGAGATTGAACAGATTGGGTCTGTACTCGGAGTTTAGAAGGCTGAGGGGTGATCTGATAGAGACATATAGGATAATGAAGGGGCTGGATAGGGTAGAGGTGGAGAGATTCTTTCCACTTAGAAGGGAAACCAGAACTAGAGGGCACAGCCTCAAAATAAGGGGGGGGGGGCGGTTCAGAACAGAGTTGAGGGGGAACTTCTTCTCTCAGAGGGTAGTGAATCTCTGGAATTCTCTGCCCACTGAAGTGGTGGAGACTACCTCGTTGAATATGTTTAAATCACGGGTAGATGGATTCCTGATCGATAGGGGAATTAAGGGATATGGGGAGCAGGCGGGTAAGTGGAACTGATTCGCTTCAGTTCAGCCATCTTATTGAATGGCGGGGCAGGCTCAAGGGGCTAGATGGCCTACTCCTGCTCCTATTTCTTATGTTCTTATGTTCTTATGTTCTTATGTCCTTGATAAATATGTACCTGTCAGGCAGGGAGGAAGTGGTCGACCGAGGGAACCGTGGTTTACTAAGGAGGTTGAATCTCGTGTGAAGAGGAAGAAGGAGACTTATGTAAAGATGAGACGTGAAGGCTCAGTTAGGGCACTTGAGAGTCACAAGTTAGCCAGGAAGGACCTAAAGGGAGAGTTAAGAAGAGCCAGGAGGGGACATGAGAAGTCTTTGGCAGGTAGGATCAAGGAAAACCCTAAAGCTTTCTTTAGGTATGTCAGGAGTAAAAGAATGACTAGGGTAAGATTAGGGCCAGTCAAGGACAGGAGTGGGAAGTTGTGCCTGGAGCCTGAAGAGATAGGAGAGGCGCTGAATGAATATTTTTCGTCAGTATTCACACAGGAAAATGACAATGTTGTCGACGAGAATACTGAGAGACAGGCGTTTGGACGAGATGGGAAGTGTTCGCAATTCTGGAAAGTGTGAAGATAGATAAGTCCCCTGGGCCGGATGGGATTTATCCCAGAATTCTCTGGGAGGCTCGAGAGGAGATTGCAGAGCCTTTGGCTTTGATCTTTGGGTCGTCATTGTCTACAGGAACAGTGCCAGAAGACTGGAGGATAGCAAATGTTGTCCCCTTGTTCAAGAAGGGGATTAGAGACAACCCTGGTAATTATAGACTGGTGAGCCTTACTTCTGTTGTGGGCAAAGTTTTGGAAAGGATTGTAAGAGATAGGATTCATAATAATCATTTCTTCTCATCATCTGGAAAGGAATAATTTGATTAGGGATAGTCAACACGGTTTTGTGAAGGGTAGGTCGTGCCTCACAAACCTGATTGAGTTCTTTGAGAAGGTGACCAAAGAGGTGGATGAGGGTAAAGCGGTTGATGTGGTGTATATGGATTTCAGCAAAGCGTTTGATAAGGTTCCCCATGGTAAGCTATTGCAGAACATAAGAACATAAGAACATAAGAAATAGGAGCAGGAGTCGGCCATCTCGCCCCTCGAGCCTGCCCCGCCATTCAATAAGATCATGGCTGATCTGAAGTGAATTAGTTCCACTTATCCGCCTGCTCCCCATAACCCTTAATTCCCCTTCCGATCAGGAATCCATCCATCCGCGCTTTAAACATATTCAGCGAGGTAGCCTCCACCACCTCAGTAGGCAGAGAATTCCAGAGATTCACCACCCTCTGGGAGAAGAAGTTCCTCCTCAACTCTGTCTTAAACCGACCCCCCTTTATTTTGAGGCTGTGTCCTCTAGTTTTAACTTCCTTACTAAGTGGAAAGAATCTCTCCGCCTCCACCCTATCCAGCCCCCGCATTATCTTATAAGTCTCCATAAGATCCCCCCTCATCCTTCTAAACTCCAACGAGTACAAACCCAATCTCCTCAGCCTCTCCTCATAATCCAAACCCCTCATCTCCGGTATCAACCTGGTGAACCTTCTCTGCACTCCCTCCAATGCCAATATATCCTTCCTCATATAAGGGGACCAATACTGCACACAGTATTCCAGCTGCGGCCTCCCCAATGCCCTGTACAGGTGCATCAAGACATCCCTGCTTTTATATTCTATCCCCCTCGCGATATAGGCCAACATCCCATTTGCCTTCTTGATCACCTGTTGTACCTGCAGACTGGGCTTCTGCGTCTCATGCACAAGGACCCCCAGGTCCCTTTGCACGGTAGCATGTTTTAATTTGTTTCCATTGAGATAGTAATCCCATTTGTTATTATTTCCTCCAAAGTGTATAACCTCGCATTTATCAATGTTATACTCCATTTGCCATATCCTCGCCCACTCACTCAGCCTGTCCAAATCTCTCTGCAGATCTTCTCCGTCCTCCACACGATTCACTTTTCCACTTATCTTTGTGTCGTCTGCAAACTTCGTTACCCTACACTCCGTTCCCTCCTCCAGATCATCTATATAAATGGTAAACAGTTGCGGCCCGAGTACCGATCCCTGCGGCACGCCACTAGTTACCTTCCTCCAACCAGAAAAACACCCATTTATTCCGACTCTTTGCTTCCTGTCGGATAGCCAGTCCCCAATCCACTTTAACACACTACCCCCAACTCCGTGTGCCCTAATCCTCTTCAGCAGCCTTTTATGGGGCACCTTATCAAACGCCTTTTGGAAATCCAAAAACACCGCATCCACCGGTTCTCCTCCATCAACCGCCCTAGTCACATCTTCATAAAAATCCAACATGTTCGTCAAGCACGACTTTCCCCTCATGAATCCATGCTGCGTCTGATTGATCGAACCATTTCTATCCAGATGCCCTGCTATCTCCTCTTTAATAATGGATTCCAGCATTTTCCCTACTACAGACGTTAAGCTGACCGGCCTATAGTTACCCGCCTTTTGTCTCCTTCCTTTTTTAAACAGCGGCGTAACATTAGCCGTTTTCCAATCAACCGGCACTACCCCAGAATGCAACGAGTTTTGATAAATAATCACTAACGCATCCACTATTACCTCTGACATTTCTTTCAATACCCTGGGATGCATTCCATCCGGACCCGGGGACTTATCCACCTTCAGTCCCATTAGTCTACCCAGCACTGCCTCTCTGGTAACATTAATTGTATTAAGTATTTCTCCTGCTGCCAACCCTCTATCGTTAATATTTGGCAAACTATTTGTGTCCTCCACCGTGAAGACCGACACAAAAAACGTATTTAAAGACTCAGCCATATCCTCATTTTCCACTATTAACTCCCCCCTCTCGTCCTCCAAGGACAGGTACAGCATGGGGTTCGATACAGAGCAAATCTTCCTCTACACTTTGCCCCATCATTGTGCGTGTGTGAGAGGGGGAGTGTGTGTGTGAGTGTGTGTGTGAGTGTGTGAGAGAGAGAGTGTGTGTGAGAGAGAGAGAGAGTGTGTGAGAGAGAGAGAGAGGGTGTGTGTGTGTGAGAGAGAGAGTGTGTGAGAGAGTGAGTGTGTGAGAGAGTGAGTGTGTGAGAGTGAGTGTGTGAGAGTGAGTGTGTGTGAGAGAGTGTGTGAGAGTGTGTGAGAGTGAGTGTGTGAGAGAGAGTGTGAGAGAGAGTGTGTGAGAGTGAGTGTGTGAGAGTGAGTGTGTGAGAGTGAGTGTGTGAGAGTGAGTGTGTGAGAGAGAGTGTGAGAGAGAGTGTGTGAGAGAGAGTATGTGAGAGAGAGTGTGAGAGTGCGCGTGCATGAGATTGTGTGTGCGTGAGAGAGAGTGTGTGTGTGAGAGAGCTTGTGTGCGCGTGTGAGAGCTTGTGTGCGCGTGTGAGAGTTTGTGTGTGCGTATGAGAGTTTGTGTGTGCGTGTGAGAGTTTGTGTGTGCGTATGAGAGTTTGTGTGTGCGCGTGAGAGTTTGTGTGTGTGTGTGAGAGCGTGTGTGTGTGTGTGTGTGTGAGAGTTTGTGTGTGTGTGTGAGAGTTTGTGTGTGTGTCTGAGAGTGTGTAAGAGAGAGTGTGTGTGTGAGAGAGAGAGTGTGTGTGTGAGAGAGAGAGTGTGTGTATGTGTGTGTGTGAGATTATGTGTGTGTCTGAGAGTGTGTAAGAGAGAGAGTGTGTGTGAGCTGATCTTTCTCTCCACCCTATCGGTAACTGCAACACTATATTCTGCACCCTTTCCTCTCCTTCTCCCTGTGTACTCTATGAACGGTATGTTTTGTCTGTATAGCGCACAAGAAACAATACTTTTCACTGCATCCCAATACAAATCAATCAAATCAAATCAAATTAACATGGTGAAGTTTGGACCCTGTGGGAAGCTGCGGTTACAATGGGCGGCTAGTTTCCATTCCCCGAGCTGCTGCCGCTCTGATGGGCTGAATGGCCTCTTTCTGCGCCGGGGGCCCGCTTTCCATTCCCGGTTTGCGGCTGCGCCACCAGCACTCACCGCCGGCGGCCATCTTGCGTTGCCAGGGGAGGCGGCCCGCGGCCATCTTGCTTTGCCAGGGGAGACGGCTCGCGGCCATCTTGCGTTGCCAGGGGAGACGGCTCGCGGCCATCTTGCGTTGCCAGGGGAGGCGGCTTCAATGCGGCGGCGGCCCGCGCGCGGCCCTCTGGGAGAATCCCCCTCCCGCACATGCGCACCGGTGGGTAGATGTGAATCTGTATCCCAATACACGCGACAATAATAAATCAAATCAAATCAAAATCCTCCCAACTCTTTCCTCCATTACAGATCGTAGCATTTAAAGAACACGCCCAGGGCCCAGTGCTGAGTCTGAGGGTATCTGACTACAGTAAGGTGAGTGATACAGGAGGGTCTCACTGTCTGAGGGAGGTGAGTCTTAGCCGGGGGTGCGTGAGTGACCCAGGTTAATCTGACACTCCAGGGACAGTTGGAATGGAGCTTTCCCCCGGGCTGTCCCCTCCCCGTGTCTGCGTGGGTTTCCTCCGGGTGCTCCGGTTTCCTCCCACAGTCTGAAAGATGTGCTGGTTAGGGTGCATTGGCCGTGCTAAATTCTCCCTCAGTGTAACCCGAACAGGCGCCGGAGTGTGGGCGAATAGGGGATTCTCACAGTAACTTCATTGCAGTGTTAATGTAAGCCTACTTCTGAGACTAATAAATAAAGTGAAACTGAAGGTGAAGGTGCTGCTGTGACAATGCACTCTTGTTTAAACACTCTGCAATGCTGAGACTGGGAGAAGTGACCAACAGGGGGCAGCATTGCAGCTTCTGTCCCCCTATTGAAACTGGGATTGTTGCTCCATCTGCTGCACAATCCCAACCCCATCCACTGGGGGCAACCTGGACAATGGCTGCAGACAGACCTCACTGCGCACGCGCCGCAATGACACCCCCCCCGCCGGCGGCCATTTTGCGTTGCCAAGGGAGACGGCCAGCGGCGATATTCCCTTGCCAAGGGAGATGACGGCGGCGACCATCTTGCTGTTGCCAGGGGAGACGGCATCAATGCGGCGGCGTCCCGCGCGCTGGCCTCTGGGAGCATTCCCGTCCCGCACATGCGCACAGGCAGCCCCCGGGAGCGTTACAGAGACGCCTGGTGGCCGGGAAGGGCAATAGCAGCAGCACAGTCTCTGCCCAAAGGCTTCCCCAGTTCAGCTGCTCAGAGACACTGGGAATGTCTTCAAGTGGAAACTTCAGCTTCTCACATTCACCCCCTGTGTTCAGTCATTGTTTCCTAGGCAACCTCTGTAGTGACATCACTAACAACCTGTTCACATTGAAGGCCATGGCAATCTGGACCATTCGGCTTCAAAGCCATTGAGCTTTGAAATTTCAATTGAAATGTTGGAGATGAGAGTTTATCGATGCAAGTCATGTTGCATGTGGAACGCTCATGATGCCACAATTAGAGCGGTGCAGACATCTCACAGGGTTGTGTGACTGGAGGAGATGTCAGAGACGGGCTGGTTAAATATAGAGGGACACGGTCTGAAGCTAAGTTTTGGGTAAAAGATGGCAGTAATGTTGTGACATTAATTTAGCTTAAATTAAATAACCGCTGGAATTTAAATTAGAGCCTGATTTAATCAAACATTTAAAATAAAGAGGTAAAGGATAATAAAGAACAAGTTTTTCTGCTGGTTGGGACTCCAGGACTTGGGGACATTTGGATGTTAGCCTCAGTTTAGGATTTTAGAAATGTAGCAATGAAATCATTGCCAGATGTGGTGTGGAGTTAGTTTGAAACAATCTTCTGCAAATGGCTATTGATGCTCAGTCATTTGTTATCATTTTAAATCTGGGGTTGATAGATTTCCCTTAGTCCAAGGGGTAAAGAGGTAGAGAGTTCGATCACAGATCAGCCATCATGTTATTGAATACTGGAACAGGATTTCAGGAAGATTGTTCCAGATTCCAAACAGCCTCTCGGTGAAGTGCTTTTTCTCACTTCACTTCTGATCCATTTCCCCATCAATTAGAATCGGTGCCCTCTAGTTCCTGACCATCTCTTGAGAGGGAAGAGTTTCTCACTCTTTAACCAGTCCATAATTCTTAGGATCTTGAATCTCTCTATCAAGTCTCCTCTCAGCCTTATTTTCTCTGGGGTGCGGGGAGAAAACATTCATTTCCACATCCTTCCCATTATCAAACTCTGACCATTTGGAATACTGCGTCCATTTCTGGTCGCCGCACTACCAGAGCCCTGAGGGTGCTGGGGGCCTGGAATGCGCTGCCAGGCAAGGTGGTGGAGGCGGACACACTGGGAACGTTTAAGACTTATCTAGATAGCCACATGAACGGAGTGGGAATGGAGGGCTACAAAAGAATGGTCGAGTTTGGACTAGGGAGCGGCACGGGCTTGGAGGGCCAAAGGGCCTGTTCCTGTGCTGTACTGTTCTTTGTCCTTTGTTCAAAGGGGAACAGATTTCAAAATGAAATGAAAGTGCAAATGCCTCGTGACTGTCCCAGTATTAAATTAATGAAACACATCAAAGCATTTTTGGTGGGGGGAGTGGGTGGGGACGGGTTTACTCCAGAGGCTGGGCTGTAAAGAAACAGGGGAGGCTCCCCACTCCCCCATCCATTCCCTGATCTGTGTCTCTCCCTCTGCGTTTAACCCCACCTCCAGCTGTGCTTCTGACTCATTTTACAAACCGCACCAACACTGAGAATCTCCCTCATTCGATATCAATACATTCAATCTCAGCAATGAAGCTTCTATCACCCCCGCCCCCCTCTCTGTCTCTTTCACTCTCCCCCCAGATCTAGACCTATCCAATACACAATCTCTGCACCCCTCCCTCTTCTGCTCTGGATAATCTGTCCTGATCTCTGCTGTTTCTCTATCTCAGTGTGAATCTGGACTGAAGTGCTCTCTCTGATAAGTTGCTGTCTGACCGTTTAAAATAATGATGTACGCTGTGCATCATGTTTTAAAGCTCAGAATGAGAAGAGAACAGTGGGAGGGGGAGCATGGAAAACCCACAATCCCACCCTGAAGTGGCTGCTGCACATTTTATTGAACCATTGAATTCAGCCACTTAAACCCTGTTCAGGAATTAAGGAAATGCAAAGGTGCCCCTGAGATTAGGCCTTGAATTGAGGCCGAGCCACACAGGCCTTGAATTGAGGCCTACTCACACAGGCCTTGAATTGAGGCCTACTCACACAGGCCTTGAATTGAGGCCTACTCACACAGGCCTTGAATTGAGGCCGAGTCACACAGGCCTTGAATTGAGGCCTAGTCACACAGGCCTTGAATTGAGGCCGAGTCACACAGGCCTTGAATTGAGGCCTACTCACACAGGCCTTGAATTGAGGCCTACTCACACAGGCCTTGAATTGAGGCCGAGTCACACAGGCCTTGAATTGAGGCCTAGTCACACAGGCCTTGAATTGAGGCCGAGTCACACAGGCCTTGAATTGAGGCCAAGTCACCCGGGCCTTGAATTGAGGCCTAGTCACACAGGCCTTGAATTGAGGCCCAGTGAAACAGAACAATCCTTTAAATCCACAAATCCCAGCGCCCTGTCTAAAAACACAAGTAGGACTCTGGGATTGAGAACAAGCTTTTCCCCCAGGCTCAGGAATGTGAATTTCAGCTCCCTCTCCCTCCCGAGTGCTTCGCAGTGAGAGGGAGACTGAGAATGTTACAAAGAGAAACTCAGTAAAAGTAGATTGAAGCACTGCCCTGAGCTCTCACACAGCACCGTGACATTACTGAGAGTAAAACACAGGCACTGTCCAATTGGCCAATTAAACCGGGTCCCAATCGCAGCCTTTTTCATTCCAAGCCCCTGTGAGAACTCGATCGAAACGCCCTCTCTGCAGCTCTGCCTTACCCTGTTCCTCTCCATATCCCACCCTCCTTTCACTCAATCTTTTATGTTTAAAATGTGGACACTGATACAGTGTGAGGAATATGGGGCAGGGAGGAGGCACAGAGCATGAGTGCACAGCAAGATCCCACACTGTCTGAACATGGCCAGATACAATGTGATATTTAAGTGAGGATTGAGGTGAATTAATTGGCAATGAGGGACCACACCTCTCCCTCTCTCCGCCCCTCTTCCTTCCACCCCTCCCCAGTTAAAATAAGGGGACATCACTCCAGGTTTGGTGCTGTTTGTACATTTGATATGAACAGGGAATCTTCCACTTCCAGCACAGTCACTCCTCTCTGTTTCTCTCTCTAATTCCCCCTCTCTTTTACCTCCACCATCTCTGTCCCTATCCACCCCCCTCTTCTCTCTCTCTCCTGCACTTGATGATCTATCTCTGTTCTCTCTCCCTCTCTCTGCCTGTTTATCTCCCCCTATCTCTGTGCGAACCCATCACCCTCCTCTCTCTCTCTCGCCTGCTCTGGATAATCTCTCTCTCTCTCTGACGATGAATCTGGATTGAAATGCTCTCTGAAAGGTGTCTGTCTGACCATTTTAAATCATGTCACCCTGTGACCACTGTTTGTGTTGATCACTGATTCACATTGAGAAATGAGGCTGGGGGCAGTGGTGGGAGATGGAAGCAATCACAGTCAGTTGTCAGTGCACTGAATTTGGGGAGCGGAACCACGGTCTCCCAGCAGGATAGGCTGCAGGGAAAATACTCACAGCAAGATCCCACAAGCAAACTGCTCTGTTACCCTCCCGTTCCCCCTCTCTCACTGTTACCCTCCAGTTCCCATTTCTCTCTCTGATAACTCACAATCAAAGGAGAACGATGGGAGACAGAGAGAGCGAGAGCAGGAAAACCCACAATCTCATCCTGAATAAAATGAATTATTTTGCTTTTAACCATGGAGTTCTCCCACTTCAGCACAGACACTGTTCGGGAATGAAGCAAATACAAAAGGACACTCTGAGGGCCCTCTGAGATTAGGCCTTGAATTGAGGCCTAGTCACAGAGGCTGCATTAAACCTCGGGGACAGAGAACAGTTTTCTCCCCTTGCTCCCCCAGTGAATGAGGACAATCCTCTCCAGCCCCGAAACTGCCCCAGACACGACTGGAAGGAGTGAGAGGGAAAAGGGACCCAGTGATTCCCAAAGACACAACTTTGCAGCTTTCTCTCATGCCTTCCAAAGAGAAATAGGTTGAAACACTGTAATTGAACCTTAGACAAACGGTACAGTCACTGTCAAGCTGCTTTTCTCATTACTTACTGCAGACGAATTGAAGACATCCAGGAGGAGGAAGTTGAGCAGAGCCCAGAGTTCGTGCAGGTTGTTCTGAAGTGGTGAATCCGTGAGCAATAATCCATTTGTTATTTTGAATTCTCTCACTATTTCAGAGAGCTGTAAATTTAGCAGATTTAAAAACATGACTGTACAAACTGGGTACAAGTTTGAATCATACTCCTGGCACAACTGTAGATTCAGACTGCAGTTAAAAGTTCGCTGATCTTTTAGGTGTTTATTCGTGTCTGTCATTTCTCCAATGAATTCAGATATAGTGGCACCAAATGCTTTGCATTAGGAAGCAAAAAGCAAGTGTAGTAATAGTACATCAAGATTACAAACGGTTATCTATAACTTGCAAGACGGGAATATGGAAACTTCCAGAGCTGTCCACAATTGAATGGCATTTCTTTCAAATCGAAGCAATGGTTGTGGAAGGAGCAGCTGGTTAAAAAGCAATGGTTGTGGAAGGGACAGCTGGTTAAAAAGCAATCTAGTTCCATTTTCAAAATAATTAATATATAATGTGAGCAGTTGGGGTCCGTGCACAGATTCCTGCAGAACCCCACTAGACACTGACTGCTAATCAGAAAAAGGCCCATTAATCGCCAACTCTTTGCTTTCTATCAGTGAACCAGCTTTCTATCCGTCTCAAAACATTGCCTGTAATCCCATGTGCTTTCACTTTACATGGCAGTCTGCGATGTGAGACCTTGTCGAAAGCCTTCTGAAAGTCTCAATAAACACATCTGCTCACGTCACTTTCAGAACAGTAATGTCTGGGGGACACCTACCCGCCCTGGACCTGGCCGTAAGGGACCGGGCAGTAAGGGACACAAGACACAGCAATACCTCTCCACCCACTTCCCTAAACTCCCACACTTAGCCCAGCTCTCAGTGCTTCACTCTCTGCAGCTTGCACTCTGTGGAGCTCCCTGAGTGGGCACATTTCACAGGCCTCAGTTTGGTAGTTTATATTTGCCCGTGTCCAACACATGAACCTGATTGAAGTCACTGCACCCCCTCCCCCTCTAGGTCTGAGTAACCGCCGAGGGCTGACCACCTTGGAAGCCTTTTTTGGAGTTTCAATGCTGGGTCCGGTTCCTGCTGCTCAGCCTCGGAAGTGAGTGGGGTTCAGCAGACCGGAGCTCGCCTCTTCCACCATGAGCGTGTGGCCCGAGTTCCCTTTATCGGGTGACAATGTGATCGAGAGGCTAAACCCACTGTGTCCATTTCAGACTCCGAGGTTCCCACTGGCGGAGATGGGGAACAGGAGCCGGAGTGCCTGGAATTCTTTCCAAAGTTCCCGGTCTGCTGGGAATTGCTTTTTCCTGCACGGCCTGGGGCTTCATGGCTTGTAGATGATTGAAGCATTCCCATAGGATGGTATCTCCCAAGCGGACTTGATAGGAAACTGGCCCTGTTCCAGACTCGACCGTGCCTCATAACCACGCGGACCCATTGCCATGATTCTTTACCAATAACCTATCACCTGCCTTTAGGTGCCTCTCCCGGCTGGTGGGAACGGCACTGGGTGTTAGCTCCCACCTTCAGAAGGTCAGACTTAACATTGGGCGGAGTGAACTTCCCATGACCAACTCTGCTGGGGCTATTCCAGTTGTTGAAGAGGGGAGGTCGGGGGGAGGTTGGAGGGTGTCATTCTGTAATTGAAGATGAAATCTGGATGGTTTGGTGTCCAAAGAGACTGAGGGATGGTATTTTGAACCTGCTTTTACTGTTTGGGCCGCTCTTTCTGCCAGGCCATTGGATGATGGGTAATATGACACTGTAAGAAGTTTAACAACACCAGGTTAAAGTCCAACAGGTTTATTTGGTAGCAAAAGTGGCTTTTGCTACCAAATAAACCTGTTGGACTTTAACCTGGTGTTGTAAACTTCTTACTGTGTTTACCCCAGTCCAACGCCGGCATCTCCACATCATAATATGACACTGCCCAAACGTGTCAAATTCTGTCCAACTTCATCGAATGCACAAATTCCTGGCTGATGAAGAGTGGTTTATTTTCAGGAACTAACATTTCCGGGATCCCGGGTGTCATGAAAGAGGTGTGAAGTTTCTCCACTCTTGTCCTTGTGTTTGAGTAACTCACCCTGTGAACGGCCATCCATTTTGAATCAGCATCTCCCATTTCAGGAACATAGACCCCATGAACGGACCGGCACTCTCCGTGTGCAGCCACGTCTCCGGATGTCCTGGCCATTCCCAAGTGTGAAGAGTAGTAATTGGTGGTACTTCTGCCCTTGTTGATATTGTCAACACTGACCCACGGGCAAATATTCGTATCCATACCTGGCCACCAGACATGGCAACTGTTTGTTATTTATATTTGAAAGTCCAATAGAAAGAGTCAGGGGTCTTGTAGTTGTAGTTTCCTCTCAGGGTCTAATGAGTTGAAGAATTGAAGTAAGGGGAGCTTTCAGCAGATTGATGAGCTGCTGCCTGAAGTGAGTCTGTGTCACAGCATAAATGGCAGTGTTTGTACAACAACTTGTGAGTTGCAACATGAAACCAAATTCCATAACATACTAATCTAACCAGACCGACCCAAAGCCCAAATAATACATCCGACGCCATATAGAATAAACCATTAATGTCGACCATAAGAGGATGAAATTGGCTGAGATAACAAACAGTAAAATGATGGATTTCCTGCGACTCTCCATCTCTGGGTCTCTGGGGTTCTCCCCACTGCTGTGAGTCCGGAGTCTCCTGCGGGCTCTGCTGCTCATTAAAATGTGTCTGACGGTGAAAACGTTGAGCAGCAGAATCAGGACGAACGGGACAGCCGGGGTTAGAATGTTGTGGAGGAACTCGATTGTTCCCCAGACCGGAGATTCCATCACATCCATTGTGACATCACAAAACCAGGGGTCGTTCCCCAGCCAATATCTATTTAATAACATAAAATACCAGAAGATGTTCTTTAAACAGCTCAGCACCGTCACTGTTCCCAGAACCACAGCCGCCGATTTCTCACTGCAATATTTACTCTTCAGCTTGGGGCAGCAAATGGCCACAAATCGATCAAAGGTGAAAGTGACGGTGAACCAGACAGAACAGTCAGTGGCTGCATAAAGCAGGACGGCGTGGATGTTACACACGGGGAGCGACAGCAGGAAATCAAACTGTTCCCGATAAAGAATGGGAATGTGTCTGAATATCAGGTCGAGGATAACGACCAGCAGATCCCCCGCTGACATGGCCACCAGGTAACGAGTCACACATTTGGACAGACCACAGTTTCTGCTCGTCAGTGTCACAATTGTGATCATGTTCACTGTCAGGAAGGGAAATAAAGAATACAATTAGACAGGATTCAGGGAAAGAAGTTACCATTTGGACTGAGGATTGGTTAAAATAAAAAAGAATGTACACACATAAAATCACTTAAATCTTTTTTTTTTAAATCCAGCACGTCTTTTGCAGTGTGAGAGGAAAGTGGAGCATCTGGAGGAAACCCACACAGACACGGGGAGAAGGTCCAAACTCCACACAGACAGTGACCCAAGCCTGGAATTGAACCCAGGTCCCTGACGCTGTGAGTCAGCAGTGCGAACCACTGTGTCACCGTGCTGCTCCATGGTAGCAACACACTGGTATACATTTGGGAGAGAGCTTTCCGGAGAGTCCACAACATTGACCCTCACTCAGCTACAAGGATGAAGGAGTAAACCCTGACAGAAAATCCAGACTGGAGTCCTGTAGATGGTAATCTGTCGTCTCTCAGACAGTTTACTGACAACCCCTGCAACAGAGCTGGGACCAAAGAGGGCTGGTTTGACCCTTGCCTCGGGACAATACTAACAATTGGCAGAGGGAGATCCTGATGCCTTGACAGCACAGAATCTCTCTTATATTTACACAGAACTGTACCCTGGAGAGGAGATCACAGCATTGTGGCCACTGTTAGCACAACACAGGAAGAAATAGTAATCTCACACTCAATTGGCACAGAACACAACTTCCAGTGTTTGCTTTCAAGAGTGGGAGAAAGCTTCAGGGTTCAGCGAATAGCTGTCGTCCATAATGCTCAGTGCGATTACTGCTGTCCCACGTTGGTCTACTGGACCAGTGCAGCTGCATCAGTCCTCTCTCGGCAGGAAAGTTGCCAATCTATGCACCAGGTAAAACTCAAACAAAGGCCAGTACCAAAGGAAAAGCCAAGCAGGCTGCCTTAATGCCTATCGTCCGGTGACTCTGATGTCCAATATTATGAAATGCATCAAAAGGTTAGTCATGGCATGAATCAGTTCCGGCTTCCCAGATTGCCTGGATCCACGACAGTTCACCGACATCCACAACAGGTCCACAATGCCATCTCCCTGGCCCGACAGTGAACCCTGGAACACAGACTCGTGTTTATCAACTACAGCTCAGCTGCAACACCATTAGTGCTAGGAAACTCATGTCCAAAGTCCGTGGCCCTGGGCTTGGCTCCTGCCTCTGCAATTGGATCCTCAACTTCCTAATCCATAGACAGCAAAATTAAGGACAATGAACAACATCTCCTCCACAATCATCCTGAACAGCGGTGCCCCGTAAGGCTGCGTCCTCAGCCCCTTACTATACTCCTTATACACTGATGACTGTGTGGCCAAATTCCCCTGCAACTCGATTTCCAAGTTTGCTGATGACACCTGCAGTGGGTCGGAGGAAGAGACAGAGAATCTGGTGAACTGGGGCGACAACAATGATCTCTTCCTCAATGTCAACAAAGCAAATTGACTTCTGGAAGCCTAGTGGAGTACATGCCCCTATCTACATCAATGGGATGAAGTTGAAATAGTCGAGAGCTTCACGTGTTAGGGTCCACATCACGAAAAACCTTTCCTGGTTCCTCCATGACGTCCCTATAATTAAAAAAGTCTCCGAACGCCTCTATTTTCTCAGAGGTTTACAGACATTTGGCATGTCAGCTGCGACTCTCACCAACTTTTACAGATGCACCATAAACAACATTCTAGCTTGGTATGGCTCCTGCTCTGTCCAAGACTGCGAGAAACTTCAAAGCTTGATGAATGCAGACCAGTCCATCACTCAAACCAACCTCCCACTCATTAACTCTGTCTAAAGGCACTGATGAAAAGTGGAAATTTTTCAAGGAACAAATACTGGGTGTCCTTGATAGGTATGTCCCTGTCAGGCAGGGAGGAAATGGCCGAGTGAGGGAACCGTGGTTCACAAAAGAGGTGGAATGTCTTGTGAAAAGGAAGAGGGAAGCATATGTAGGGATGAGGAAACAAGGTTCAGATGGCTCGACTGAGGGTTACAAGTTAGCAAGGAATGAGCTGAAAAAGGGGCTGAGGAGAGCTAGGAGGGGACATGAGAAGTCCTTGGCGGGTCGGATCAAGGAAAACCCCAAGGCTTTTTACTCTTATGTGAGGAATAAAAGAATGACCAGGGTGAGGGTAGGGCCGTTCAAGGACAGTGGTGGGAACTTGTGTATGGAATCAGTAGAGATAGGCGAGGTGATGAATGAATACTTTTCTTCAGTGTTCACCAAGGAGAGGGGCCATGTTTTTGAGGAAGAGAAGGTGTTACAGGCTAATAGACTGGAGGAAATAGATGTTCGGAGGGAGGATGTATTGGCAGTTTTGAATAAACTGAAGGTCGATAAGTCCCCTGGGCCTGATGAAATGTATCCTAGGATTCTTTGGGAGGCGAGGGATGAGATTGCAGAGCCTTTGGCTTTGATCTTTGGGTCCTCGCTGTCCACGGGGATGGTGCCAGAGGACTGGAGAGTGGCAAATGTTGTTCCTCTGTTTAAGAAAGGGAATAGAAATGACCCTGGTAATTATAGACCGGTTAGTCTGACTTCGGTGGTTGGTAAATTGATGGAAAAGGTCCTTAGGGATGGGATTTACGACCATTTAGAAAGATGCGGATTAATCCGGGATAGTCAGCACGGATTTGTGAAGGGCAAATCGTGCCTCACAAATTTGATAGAATTTTTTGAGGAGGTAACTAGGTGTGTTGATGAAGGTAGGGCGGTTGATGTCATATACATGGATTTTAGTAAGGCGTTTGATAAGGTCCCCCATGGTCGGCTTATGATGAAAGTAAGGAGGTGTGGGATAGAGGGAAAGTTGGCCGATTGGATAGGTAACTGGCTGTCTGATCGAAGACAGAGGGTGGTGGTGGATGGAAAATTTTCGGACTGGAGGCAGGTTGCTAGCGGAGTGCCGCAGGGATCGGTGCTTGGTCCTCTGCTCTTTGTGATTTTTATTAATGACTTAGAGGAGGGGGCTGAAGGGTGGATCAGTAAATTTGCTGATGACACCAAGATTGGTGGAGTAGTGGATGAGGTGGAGGGGTGTTGTAGGCTGCAAAGAGACATAGATAGGATGCAAAGCTGGGCTGAAAAATGGCAAATGGAGTTTAACCCTGATAAATGTGAGGTGATTCATTTTGGTGGGACTAATTTAAATGTGGATTACAGGGTCAAAGGTAGGGTTCTGAAGACTGTGGAGGAACAGAGAGATCTTGGGGTCCATATCCACAGATCTCTAAAGGTTGCCACTCAAGTGGATAGAGCTGTGAAGAAGGAATATAGTGTGTTAGCTTTTATTAACAGGGGGTTGGAGTTTAAGAGCCGTGGGGTTATGCTGCAACTGTTCAGGACCTTGGTGAGACCGCATTTGGAATATTGCGTGCAGTTCTGGTCACCTCACTATAAGAAGGATGTGGAAGCGCTGGAAAGAGTGCAGAGGAGATTTACCAGGATGCTGCCTGGTTTGGAGTGTCGGTCTTATGAGGAAAGGTTGAGGGAGCTGGGGCTGTTCTCTCTGGAGCGGAGGAGATTGAGGGGAGACTTAATAGAGGTTTATAAAATGATGAAGGGGATAGATCGAGTGAACGTTCAAAGACTATTTCCTCGGGTGGATGGAGCTATTACGAGGGGGCATAACTATAGGGTTCATGGTGGGAGATATAGGAAGGATATCAGAGGTAGGTTCTTCACGCAGAGAGTGGTTGGGGTGTGGAATGGACTGCCTGCAGTGATAGTGGAGTCAGACACTTTAGGAACATTTAAGCGGTTATTGGATAGGCACATGGAGCACACCAGGATGGTAGGGAGTGGGATAGCTTGATCTTGGTTTCAGATGAAGGTCGGCACAACATCGTGTGCCGAAGGGCCTGTTCTGTGCTGTACTGTTCTATGTTCTATGTTCTATGTAAACTTCCCGGCCTCCCAGATGCCTGGATACACTACAGTTCACCTACCTCCCCAACAGGTCCACAGACACCATCTCCCTGGCCCAACACTGAACTCTGTAGCACTGTAACCCTGAACATAGAGAAGGACAGAGTGCAGAATGTAATGTTGGACTCAGAGCTGGGGTGTAGAATAAGATCATCCTAATGTGATGTGGGTCCATTAAAACGTCAGATGGCAGCAGAGAAGAAGCTGTTCTTGTTTCGGCAGCATGGTGGCACAATGGTTAGCACTGCTATCTCACAGGGACCTGAGTTCGATTCCCGGCTTGGATCACATATTTATTATATGTGAAAATAATAAACCAAATCAATTCAAATCAAATCAGTCTTTCACACCTCAAGCTGAAACATCAGCACGATGTGCCCTGACCTTACCAATGAACTTACGCAGGTTGATGATGTACACGGGACGGCTGTGATCGAGACTGAATTTACAAGGCTGAATGTGGACATTGGGGAGCTGCGAGAAACTGGACTTGCTCACAGTGGATTCTTTCCAGAGGAACAACACACGTTCTTGGAAGAGGAGAAATCCCAACAGGCGAGATGTGAGAATGGAACAAAGTTTTAAAAATAAGCTTCACTGGTGCTGATGGAATCCCAGGAATTGAAATGGGATCCCTGATGCTGTGAGGCAGCAGTGCTAACCACTGTGCCATACTGCCATCCTGCAAGGTGCCCTGGAGATATCCAAGATCACGCCCAGGACACCATCATCACCATATCCGTGTTCGGGAAATGATTGGAAAACAATCTGAGGGACAGAATTAATCTCCAGTTCGAGAGGTAAGGATTTATGAACAATAATCAGCATTCCTTTGACAGGGGGAGATCATGTCTAACAATTCGCTGGAATATATTGAGGAGGTGACTGGATAAGGAGATGAGGGAAGTGCAGTCGATGTAGTCTACGTGTTCTTCAGAAAAGCTTTTGACAAATGTGGAAGACTGAACAAGGAAGTGATTCCGATTGGAACCAGGTCAATTTGGTAAATTATATTCAAAATGGCTGAGTGGCAGAGGGCAGAGGGTGATGGTGGAAGGTTGTTTGTGTGACTGCAAGCCTGTGTTCAGTGGGGTTCCACAGGGATCGATGCTGGGTCCCTTGCTGTTTGTAGTGTACATTGATGGTCTAGACATGAATGTGTGAGGTGTGATCAGTAAGTTTGCAGATGATACAAAAATTGGTGGTGTGGTAAATATTGAGGAGGAAAGCCTTAGATTACAGGAATCATAGAATCCTACAGTGCAGAAGGAGGCCATTCAGCCCATCGAGTCTGCACTGAGCACAATCCCACCCAGGCGATATCCCCTGAACCCCATGCATTTACCCAAGCAATTCTCCCTGACAGTAAGTCCAGTATATCCTGGCCAATCCATCTAACCCACAAGTCTTCCGACTGTGGGCGGAAACTGGAGCACCCAGAGGAAACCCATGCAGACACGGGGAGAATGTGCAAACTCCACACAGATGTGGTCCAAGCCAGAAATGGAACACACGTCCCTGGCGCTGTGGGGCAGCAGTGCTAACCACTGTGCCACCGTGCTGAGGAAACTGAAAGGCTGGGCAAATGGGCAAATGTAATTTACACCTGACGAATGTGAGGCCGTGCATTTGGGACGACTATCCGGGCAAACACATGTCCCATGTCCGGTCGAGTCTGAGGAAGTGCAGAGGACCAGAATGAATTTGGGATGCAGATATGTGGATCCCTAAAAGCAGCAAGACAGGTAGATGAGGTGGTTAAGACAACATGCAGGATACTTGCCTTTAGCAGCCGCAGCATAGACTATAAGAGCTGGGAGGTGATGATGGAAGTGTATAAAACGCTGGTTAGACCAGAGCAAGAGAACTGTGTGGAGCTCTGGTCATCACACTACAGGAAGGATGTGATTACACTGGAGACGGTGGAGAGGAGATTCACCAGGATGCTGCCTGGGCTGCAGAGTTTCAGCTATGAGGGGAGGCTGGTTCGGCTGGGTTTGTTACCTTAGAGCAGAGACGGCTGGAGGTGGAGTGGGTGTAGTGGGTGGTGGTGGGGAATGCTTTCAGGTGGGGGCGGGGAGGGGGGAACTGATTGATATGAACACAATTATGTGGCACATCGATAGGAAGAAACATTTTCCCTTTAGTAGAGGTGTCAATAACCAGAGGGGCGTGGATTTCAGGTAAAGGGCAGATGTTTGTGTGGATTTGAGGGAAAATGTTTCCATCCACAGGGTGCTGGGATCTGCAGCTCACGGCCTGAAAGGATGGTAGAAGCGGGAACAACCACAAGAGGCATTTAGATCAGCAACTCAAACGCCAGAGCATATAATTATTAAACTAGAAAGAGTGCAGAAAATATTTACTCGGATGCTACTGGGACTTGATGGATTGAGTTATAAGGAGAGGCTGAATAGACTGGGACTTTTTCCCCTGGAGCGTAGGAGGCTGAGGGGTGATCTTATAGAGGTCTATAAAATAATGAGGGGCACAGATCAGCTCGATAGTCAATATCTTTTCCCAAAGGTCGGGGAGTCTAAAACTAGAGGGCACAGGTTTAAGGTGAGGGGGGAGAGATACAAAAGGGTCCAGAGGGGGCAATGTTTTCACACAGAGGGTGGTGAGTGTCTGGAACAAGCTGCCAGAGGCAGTAGTAGAGGCGGGTACAATTGTATTTTTAAAAAAGCGTTTAGACAGTTACATGGGTACAATGGGTAGAGAGGGATATGGGGCAAATGTGGGCAATTGGGATTAGTTTAGGGGTTTAAAAAGAAAAGGCAGCATGGATAAGATGGGCCGAAGGGCCTGTTTCCATTCTGTAAATTCTATGACAAGGCTCTGGATCGAGTGCTGGAAAATGGGATTCGATTGGATAGGTGTTTGATGACCAGTTCAGACATAATGGCCGAATGGCCTCATTTCGTGCTGTTAAAACTCGATGGCTGTTAGACCACCCACAGCAGTGGCCCCATCACTTGCAGCTCTCACAGCGCTGGCTGGGATACCCACCACCTCCCAAACCTATCTGGTTGCAAATGCACAATTGCAGCCAGCAGTGAGCTGCCTGGTCTGAGAGAGACATCTGTCAGCTCTCTGCTGCTGCAGCGAGCTTCAACACAGCAGCTGCCCCCAGGTAGTCCAGGGGTCCTCAGCACTTTCTGAGCAGCCCCCGACCAAATATAGACCCAGCCCCCTCCCCACCACCTGGACCAATCACTGCCCCTTCCCCCACACCAATTCCATGCAGAGTGTCAGCAGGGCACCTCTCCCTAACCCACTGTGCACGCAGAGAGGCAGTGAGACCCCTCCCTACCCCACTGTGCATGCAGAGAGGCAGCGAGACCCCCTCCCTACCCCACTGTGTATGCAGAGAGGCAGCAAGTCCCCCACCCTACCCCACTGTGTATGCCGAGAGGCAGCGAAACCCGCTCCCTAACGCACTGTGCACGCAGAGAGGCAGTGAGACCCCACTCCCTACCACACTGTCCATGCAGAGAGGCAGCGAGACCCCTCCCTACCCCACTGTGCATGCAGAGAGGCAGCGAAACACGCTCCCTCACCCACTGTGCATGCAGAGAGGCAGCGGAACCCGCTCCCTACCCCACTGTGCATGCAGAGAGGCAGCGAGACCCTCTCCCTACCCCACTGTGCATGCAGAGAGGCAGCGAGACCCCCTCCCTACCCCACTGTGCATGCAGAGAGGCAGCGAGACCCCCTCCCTACCCCACTGTGCATGCAAGGAGGCAGCGAGACCCCCTTCCTACCCCACTGTGCATGCATGCAGAGAGGCAGCGAGACCCTCTCCCTACCCCACTGTGCATGCAGAGAGGCAGTGATGTCCCCCTCCCTCCCAACACCAATCACGTGCAGAGTGGCAGCGGGCATCACCCCACCCCACAGACAGCGGGCAGAGGGGTAACGGGACCCTCTCCGACCCAGCAACTACGTTCAGAGTCGGCCCCGCTACCTTCAGGCTCCGCCGCTGTAGACCCCACCACCTCATGCCCCATTCCCTGGTACTGCCCGGTGGGCATTGCCCAAGGGGCACCTACCTTTGCCCTCGACCTTGCCCGGTGCCCTCAATGGCCTACAGTTCTCCCGGCGAGGTCATCATGACTCGTCCTCATACATGTGGCCAGCTGTTTTCCTCACCGGACCCAACCTCTCCCGGTGAGGCTCCAAAGGCAAGTGTGGCGCACAATTCCATCCCAGGCTCGCTAATTTCATTTACATTTGTTTAAAAATAAAATGAAATAATTTATTCAGCCTCTTGCCGGAAATGGGCAGGAGACTGAATCCGCTGTTTATCCTTTGCCGGTGAAGGTTGCAAGAGGTGAGAAATGGGACGTGGACCTGAGTTCCAGGCTGTCACGCGGTTTTACTTGATCACCCCGCCATCAATGGACAGGGAGTAGCTGTTATCCTGCCCCCCTACCGTGTGTGTGTTGCGTGTGTCTATATTGTCTGTACCAGTATGCATGTGTGTGTGTGCGTGTTTGTGTGTGAGCAACAGAGTACCTGACGAGTGTTCCTAAGTGTGCGTTATTCTGGAATGTTGCAGCAATTTTGCTTCTTGAATTTGTGTGTGAGTGGGAGTAAGTGTCTAAATCTGATTGCTTCTATCAACAAATGTGTGTATTAATGTATGTGTGTTTGGGTGTGTCTGTGTGTTTGTGTTCCTGTTGCTCTCGGAGAGCTTGTGGTGGCACAGGGGATAGCATTGCTGCCTCACAGCACCAGAGGTCCTGGTTCAATTGCAGGCTTGGCCCCTGTCTGTGCAGATTCTGCATGTTCTCCCCATGTCTGCGTGGGTTTCCTCCGGGTGCTCCAGTTTCGTCCCACTATCTGAAAGTTGTGCTGGTTGGGTGCATTGACCGTGCTAAATTCTCCCTCAGTGTACCTGAACAGGCGCAGGAGTGTGGTGCCTCAGGGATTCTTATAGTAACTTCATTGCAATGTTAATGTTCGCATACTTGTGACACTGATGAATAAATTTCAAATTTAATGAAATATGTTCTCTCTCTGTGAGATCCTGCTGTGCAGATATGACCAATAAAATTGATTCTGCGGCCTGGTGATTGGGTGGGTGAACTGGTGTTATATGCAGAGGGTGAAAAGGATTCTGTCTCAATCTTTTACGCACGGTGGAATAGTGTTTGAGGTCACATGTCTATGGAAAGTCACAGCACTCAGAAGACATCCCAGCCCATAGACCCTGAGACAATTGTCAGTGGCTGAAAGAATTAATAACCGGATACAGAGATTCAACAAGAGCAGCAAACACAGGACTGTAAATGACAAGAAAATCAATACAGTTAAGCAGCCTTTCTAGAATTAGGAACTGGACACAGGGGACGGGAGTTTACAGCCTCACTCTTCCCCAAGCTGCAAAATCCCACCCGTGTTCAACAGACCTTCCCATTCTCCGCCCTTCGCCTGCACCGATTCCCGTGGCGGTCGGGCCGGTCCAATTCCAGCCAGAGACTTACTCGGAACACCAACAATCGCCAGAAGGGGATAGTAAAAGCATTGAATCACGTTCAGTAGATATTCAAACCGATCAGCTGATGTCAACCACCAATAATCATCAGTAAACACAGAAATCCAATAGAATAAACTCCTGTCCTTGGTTGGAACATTCCGGTTCATTGTTCCCAGATTCTGATCCATTGTTGGAAGATTCCAATCCATTGTTGCCAGATTCTGATCCATTGTTGGAAGATTCCAATAAATTGTTCCCAGATTCTGATCCATTGTTGGAACATTGCAGTTCATTGTTCTCAGATTCTAGAGGGCACAGGTTTAAGGTGAGACGGGAGCGATACAAAAGTGTCAAGAGGGGCACTTTTTTCACACAGAGGGTGGTGAGTGTCTGGAACAAGCAGCCAGATGTAGGAGTAGAGGCGGGTCCAATTTTGTCTTTTAAAAAGCATTTAGATAGTTACATGATACAGAAGGATATGGGCCAAATGCGGGTAATTGGGGTTAGTTTATGAGTTTTAAAAAAAGGGTGGCATTGACAAGTTGGGCCGAATGGCCTTTTCCATGCTGTAAACCTCTATGACTCTGTTCTGATCCATTGTTGGAAGACTCCAATCCATTGTTCCCAGATTCTGATCCATTGTTGGAAGACTCCAATCCATTGCTCCCAGATTCTGATCTCTCCTCTCCCTCCCTCTCTCTCCACAGCCGCTGATCTCTGTTGGTGTCGGAGTTGCCGCTCCCGCTGACTCAATGGGACAACACATTGAACGGAATCCCTTATTAATAGAAGAGGGGAATCCCTCCAGGCACACTAATCGGATCCATGGAGACTCACATCAATTCCAGTCACTAAACAAACAGCTTCACTTAACCCCCTTCAATCCAACACTTTTTATACCCAAAGTAGAACAGTTACAGCCTCGATGGGGTGTTGAGGGTCAGGGAGGGATGGAAAGTTGGAAATAATGTAGGGTCAATATTAATTCGATACAGCAGAGATCACTCTGCTAGTGTTAATTTTGAGACGACGAGAATACAAAAGCAGGGGTGTACTGCTGAGGGTTTATAAGACACTGGTCTGACCGCATTCACAATATTGTCAGCAATTGTGGTCCCCGTATCTAAGGAAGGATGTGCTGGCCTTGGAGACGGTCCAGAGCAGGTTCACAAGAATGATCCGGGGAATGAAAGACTTGACGCATGAGGAGCGTCTGAGGACTGGGGGTCCACACTCGATGCAGTTTGGAAGTATGAGGAAGGGGATAACATTGAAACTTACAGAATAATGAAAGGCCTGGATAGAGTGCACTTGGGGAAGCTGTTTCCATTAGTTGGGGAGACTTGGACCCGAGGGCACAGACTCAGAGGGAAGGGATGGCCCTTTAGAAATGTGATGTGGAGATGGCGGTGTTGGACTGGGGTGTGCGCAGTAAGAAGTCTCACAACACCAGTTTCCCACTCACCTGATGAAGGAGCAGCGTTCCCAAAGCTCGTGATTCCAAATAAAGCTGTGGGACTTTAACCTGCTGTTGTGAGACTTCTTACTTCAGAACTGAGACGAGGAGGAATTTCTTCAGCCAGAGGGTGGTGAATCTGTGGAATTCATTGCCACACAAGGCTGTGGAGGCCAGATCATTGAATGTATTTAATAAAGAGATAAATAGCTTCTTGACTGGTCCAGCGATCAAGGGTTACGGGGAGAAAGCAGGAGAATGGGTTTGAGAAACGTATCAGCCAGAATTGAATGGTGGAGCCGGCTCGACGGACCGAATGGCCTCATTCTGCTCTTATATCTTATTGTCTGATGGGTATCATGGTCGTGGTTTTTAGATGAAGTTAACGTCAATCAGGGTTGATATAGTCTGCTTAATCCAGGTTGTCGCAGATCTGATGTACAGCTCATGGACAGAACAATCTTAGTATAGGACTTCACACGGATCAGTCTCTCAGCATTACGTACAGTACAGTCTTCGCTCGAGTCATCAGATAGAACTATCTCTCAGTGTTATGTACAGTACAATCTGAGGCTTCAGATAGAATTATCTCTCAGTGTTATGTACAGTACAATCTGAGGCTTCAGATAGAACTATCTCTCAGTGTTATGTACAGTACAATCTGAGGCTTCAGATATAACTATCTCTCAGTGTTATGTACAGTACAATCCGAGGCTTCAGATAGAACTATCTCTCAGTGTTATGTACAGTACAATCTGAGGCTTCAGATAGAACTATCTCTCAGTGTTACGTACAGTACAATCTGAGGCTTCAGATAGAACTACCTCTGTGTTATGTACAGTACAATCTGAGGCTTCAGATAGAACTATCTCTCAGTGTTATGTACAGTACAATCTGAGGCTTCAGATAGAACTATCTCTCCGTGTTATGTACAGTACAATCTGAGGCTTCAGATAGAACTACCTCTGTGTTATGTACAGTACAATCTGAGGCTTCAGATAGAACTATCTCTCAGTGTTATGTACAGTACAATCTGAGGCTTCAGATAGAACTATCTCTCAGTGTTACGTACAGTACAATCTGAGGCTTCAGATAGAACTACCTCTGTGTTATGTACAGTACAATCTGAGGCTTCAGATAGAACTATCTCTCAGTGTTATGTACAGTACAATCTGAGGCTTCAGATAGAACTATCTCTCCGTGTTATGTACAGTACAATCTGAGGCTTCAGATAGAACTACCTCTGTGTTATGTACAGTACAATCTGAGGCTTCAGATAGATCTACCTCTGTGTTATGTACAGTACAATCTGAGGCTTCAGATAGAACTATCTGTCAGTGTTATGTACGGTACCATCTGAGGCTTCAGATAGAACTATCTCTCAGTGTTATGTACAGTACAATCTGAGGTTTCAGATAGAACTATCTCTCTGTGTTATGTACGGTACAATCTGAGGCTTCAGATAGAACTATATCTCAGTGTTATGTACAGTACAATCTGAGGCTTCAGATAGAACTACCTCTGTGTTATGTACAGTACAATCTGAGGCTTCAGATAGAACTATCTCTCAGTGTTATGTACAGTACAATCTGAGGCTTCAGATAGAACTATCTCTCCGTGTTATGTACAGTACAATCTGAGGCTTCAGATAGAACTACCTCTGTGTTATGTACAGTACAATCTGAGGCTTCAGATAGATCTACCTCTGTGTTATGTACAGTACAATCTGAGGCTTCAGATAGAACTATCTGTCAGTGTTATGTACGGTACCATCTGAGGCTTCAGATAGAACTATCTCTCAGTGTTATGTACAGTACAATCTGAGGTTTCAGATAGAACTATCTCTCTGTGTTATGTACGGTACAATCTGAGGCTTCAGATAGAACTATCTCTCAGTGTTATGTACAGTACAATCTGAGGCTTCAGATAGAACTATCTCTCTGTGTTATGTACAGTACAATCTGAGGCTTCAGATAGAACTATCTCTCAGTGTTATGTACAGTACAATCTGAGGCTTCAGATAGAACTATCTCTCTGTGTTATGTACAATACAATCTGAGGCTTCAGATAGAACTATCTCTCAGTGTTACGTATTTTATTATTAAATTTATCATTTTATTGCCCAGAACTGAAGAGTTCCTTCTGCTGGAAGAACATGGAATACCGAGGGGGGTGGGGTGTTTATTTGGGGTGGGGGTGAGGGTAGGGCGTGTGGGGCTGTCCCATGCGGGGCACCGTCTGCGCCTTTAAAATAAAATCCAAAGTTACAAGAGTTTTTTCCCCCTCCTAATGTTTTCAGTGTAACTATGATCTGATGTCAGTGATTGCAATCAGTATGTCAGATGGTCGCAGGCACAGCACAATTCTCCAGTAGAATAGGCCTTCTGGACAATCGCCGGGTAAACCCTTAACTATCAGGGGCGCAACAAGTACGATAATACCCAGCCCCCCCTTCCCATTACCAGACAGCACCACCACCCCTACACCGCCCTCCAACCCATGCTCCAATCCATTACTAATTTGCCATGTCCCAGCATCCACCGCACTCCGAGGTAATGAATTCCACAGATTCACCACCCATTGAGAGAAGTAATTTCTCCCCATGTCTGTTTTAAATCTGCTGCCCCTTTCCCGTAAGATGCCCGACATTGTTCTACACTGTGATTCCTGATAGGCTGCTTTATACCACTCCCACTACAGTGGCACAGTGGTTAGCACTGCTGCCTCACAGCGACAGGGACCTGGGTTCGATTCCCGGCTTGGGTCACTGTCTGTGTGGAGTCTGCACGTTCTCCCCGTGTCTGCATGAGTTTTCTCCGGGCGCTCCAGTTTCCTTCCAAAGTCCCATAGAAGTGCTGGTTAGTTACATTGGCCATGCTAAATACTCCCTCAGTGTTAACCAAACAGGCGCCGGAGTGTAGCAACTGGGGGATTTTCACAGTAACTTCATTGCAGTGTTGATGTAAGCCGACTTGTGACACGAATAAATAACCTTTATAGTTATTCACTGATGCTTGAGTGTTAAACCTCCCGATACAATCAGCTCTTGTTTACACAGCAAAAACAATCCCATTCCAAGAGATACATGGGAGAGTGAACATCGAAGGGCCTGTTCCTCTGCAGCACTTTTCTTTGTTCTTAAGGCATAAATATCTTTAAGCACGTTGATTTTGAAATAATTTTATCCAACATTTAACATAAATCTGTCTTCTTCACATCAGGTTATGGATCTGACTTTTATGGTAAGAAAAACATCCTACAGTTCAGTTCCTGTTGTTGAACTCCTCCAAAACAGTCATGGGGGCGATGGGTTATTCACTCAGACATTTCCCTAAGATGCTTTTAATGTGATAATCCTTGGAAATTCAAATAGACAGTGAAAAAATCATGACAGTTCAATGAATCCGATCACATTGCAGAAAGCCAAGACTAATATAACCTGCTGCCTGGTTAATTGGATTAGCTATGCTGCCTCACAGCACCAGGGACACAGGTTCGATTCCCGGCTTGGGTCACTGTCTGTGCTGAGTCTGCATGTTCTCCCCATGTCTGCATGCGTTTCCTCCGGCTGCTCCGGTTTCCTCCCACAGTCTAAAAAACGTGCTGTTAGGTGGATTGGCAATGCTAAAGTGTCCTTAGTGTCCACAGATGTACTGGATCGGTGGATTGGCCATTCTGCATTGCCCCCTAGTGTCCACCGATGTGCAGGTTAGGTGGATTGGCCATTCTTCATTGCCCCTTAGTGTCCACAGATGTGCGGGTTAGGTGGATTGGCCATTCTACATTGCCCCCTTGTGTCCACAGATGTGCGGGTTAGGTGGATTGGCCATGCTAATTGCCCCTTACTGTCCAAAGATTTGCAGGTTAGGTGAATTGGTCATGCTAAGTTTAGCACTCATGCCACGATGAATCATATTATTCTAGTGCAGAAGGAGGCCATTCAGCCCATCGAGTCTGCACCGGCCACAATCCCATCCAGGCCCTGTCCCTGTAACCCCATGCATTTACCCCAGCTAGTCTCCCTGACACTAAGGGGCAATTTAGCCTGGCCAATCCACCTAACCTGCATATCTTTGGAGTGTGGGAGGAAACCGGAGCACCCGGAGGAAACCCACGCAGACACGGGGAGAACGTGCAAACTCCACACAGACAGTGACCCGAGGCCAGGAATCGAACCCGGGTCCCTGGCGCTGTGACTCCCCACGAAGTATCAATCTATTTCTGAATATGAAGATTTATTAATGTTGGGGGTACAGAGTGTGAGCAGAATAAGAGGATTTTCGGGCACCTTCGTGTTGAGCTGGGTCAGAGAACGGGGCTTTAAACATTTGATTTCAGTTTGTAAAATCTGGAAATAAGTCAGTGAAAATAGCGGTGAAGTTGATGGGTTGTTGTAAAAACCTGACCAGTTCACTGATGTACTTCGGGAGAGGTCCTTACCCAGGCTCAGCTCTACGTGACTCCAGCCCCACACCAATGTGGTTGACTCAACTGTCCTCTGAAGTGACTGAGTAAGCCCTGTGGTTGTAAGAAAGCTCCAACGATGAATTTCCAAGGATGGGCAGTAAAGTCAGCAATGCCCACACACTGAGAATGAACAATACTGATTTTGGCACAACACATCGGTTATGTTACACCACACTAAGGGCCTCATGGTATGATTTGCCAGCGGGATAAAGCCTCAGAACAGCAGGTTGTGTAGTGTCCAAAGATGTGCAGGTTGGGTGGATTGGCCATGCTGAATTGCCCCTTAGTGTCCAAAGATGAGAAGGATAGGTGGATTAACCATGCTAACTTGCCCCTTAGTGTCCAAAGATCTGGAGGATCGGTTGATTGGCCATGTTAAATTGCCTTAACGGGCGCGAAAACTTGGTAAAGTCAGGTGTGAGGAGATGAGTACAATCCGTGCAGATGTCCACTTTACCCAGTCCCGAAAATGGCCGCGATCTGAACCGCGCCCGAAATGGGTGATGCATTTAAATTGACTTAATGAGCTGGATGCCCAATCTTACCTGCATTTCCCCCCTTACCATCGCGTTCGCCATCCAGATTCGGCGCGGAACAGATGTGCTCGGCAAAGGTCTGTTTCGGGCAGTCCAGCTATGAGGAGGTAAGATCAGAGCTTCTGGCTGCTCTCTGACTCAGATCAGTGGTGGGGGGAGAGGGGGGTGGGGGTGCGGGAGGCCGGAGGTGGATCAGATCATTCTCTGGTCATGGTGGGAGGGGAGGGAGGTGGATCAGATCATTCTCTGGTGAAGGGGGCAGGGGTGAGAGGGTTGCCGTTGCCATTCTGCGGGTGATCGGTGGGGGGGGGTTAAGGGGTCGCGATCGGTCTGGGTAGTGGGGGAGGTGGGTGTAAAGGGGGATAGTTATGTTGTGGGGTGGGACGATGTCTGTGGGGGCCATCACTCCCACTTTTCTCTCCCAGGACACTTTATCCGCTTGTTGCTGCCCGGGAGCGATGTGACAGGGGCGCCCATTTCAGATGTATTTCTCACTGCGCACGCGCAGTTCAGAGCTCCGATCGGAGTTGCAGCGTTTCGAGAGCGAGAAGCCCCGCCCACAGAGCGATTCACACTCACAATGTTTTTTCCAGGGTAAGTGCGTATGGGGCCCCCGGAGAACAGATTTCCAAGTCAGATCTGAATTGCGTCCAGATTCAGCGCTTGGAATCAAAATGGTAAAATCGGGCCCTTAGTGTACAGAGGTGTACAGGTTCGGGGGATTGGCCATGCTAAATTGCTCCTTAGTGTCCAAAGACATGCTGGTCAGGTGCATTGGCCATGCTAAATTCTCCCTGAGTACATGCGAACAGGTGCCGGAGTGTGGCGACTTGGGGATTTTCACAGTCGATTCATAGAGATTTACAGCATGGAAACAGGCCCTTTGGCCCAACTTGTCCACACATCCCAGTTTTCACCAATAAGCTCGTCCCAATTGCCCGCATTTGGCCCATATCCCTTTACACCCATAGAAATCATAGAATCCCTAATGTGCAGAAGGAGGCCATTTGGCCCATCGTGTCTGCACCAATCACCATCCCACCCAGACCCTATCCCTGTAACCCCACCGATTTATCATGCTAGTCCACCTGACACTAAGAGGCAATTTACTTTGGCCAATCAACCTAACCTGCTCACCTTTGGACTGTGGAAGGGAACTGGAGCACCCGGAGGAAACCCACGCAGACACGGGGAGTATGTGCAGACTCCACACAGCCAGAGACCTGAGGCTGGAATTGAACCCGGGTCCCTGCCGCTGTGAGGCAGCAGTGCTAACCACTGTGCCACTGTGCAGCCCATCTTATCCATGTAACTGTCTAAATGCTTTTTGAAAGGCAAAATTGTACCCCCTCCATTACTGCCTCTGGCAGCTCGTTTGCAATAAGTGACTTTTCAACAAAATTAACTTAATTGCAGAGTTAATATAAGCCGACTTGTGACCAATAAGTAAACTTTAATCTGTAAACGGTGCCATTTTTGATGAAGAGTCAGATAAAAGCAAAATACCGTGGATGCTGGAATCTGAAATAAAAACAGGAAATGCTGGAAAAACTCAGCAGGTCCGACAGCATCTGTGGGGAGAGAATAGAGCAAATGTTTCAACTCTGGATGACCCTTCGTCAGACTCAAAGCGTTGTCTCTATTCTCTCTTCTGTCTGTGTGGAGTTTGGACATTCCCTCCGTGTCTGTGTGGGTTTCCTCCGGGTGCTCCGGTTTCCTCCCGCAGTCCAAAGATCTGCAGGTTAGGTGGATAATGATTACACAATATTGATTGCGCAATATTGATTACACAATATTGATTACACAATATTGATTAAACAACATTGATTACACAGTAATAATTACACAACATTCATTACACAATATTACAAAGAACAAAGAACAATACACAACAGGAACAGGCACTTCGGCCCTCCAAGTCCGTGCCGCTCCCTGGTCCAAACCAGACCATTTTGTATCCCTCCATTCCCATTCCGTTCATGTGGCTAACCAGTTAAGTCTTGATCGTTCCCAGTGTATCCGCCCCCACCACCTTGCCCGGCAGCGCATTCCAGGCTCCCACCACACTCTGTGTAAAATACCAAGCTGTAACCCCCACAGCTTGCCGCGTGGACTTGCAGAATCTCACGAGCTGTTCTGTCTGGAGACAATACACATCGCTTTAACCCGTGTTTCATGCTCCCTCCACCCACATTGTCTGTACCTTCAAGACCTGGCTGGCTCGAGGGATTCGCATTTTAATCAGTATTCTGCAACTTGATCTTGTGTCTCTGTGCACTGTTTGAGTGTACATTTCCACTCCATCTGACGAAGGAGCAGCGTTCCGAAAGCTTATGGTATTTGCTACCAAATAAACTTGTTGGACTTTAACCTGGTGTTGTGAGATTTCTTACTGTGTTGACCTCAGTCCAACGCCAGCATCTCCACATCATGAACACCACTAGTCACAGGTATCCAGCCGGAAAAAGACCCCTTCCACTACCACCCTCTGTCTTCTGTGACCAAGCCAGCTCTTCACCCATCTGGCCACCTCCCCCTTTATCCCATGAGATCCAATCTCTTGCACCAACCTACCATGAGGGACTTTGTCAAACGCTTTACTAAAGTCCATATCGACGACATCCACGGGCCTTCCTTCATCAACCATTCTAATCACTTCTTCAAAAAACGCCACCAGGTTAGTGAGGCATGACCTCCCTCTCACAAAGCCAAGCTGACTATTGTTAATGAGTTTATTCCTTTCTAAATGCGCATACATCCTATCTCTAAGAATCCTCTCCAACAACTTCCCAACCACGGACGTCAAGCTCACCGGCCTATAATTTCCCGGGTTATCCTTCCGACCCTTCTTAAATAACGAGACCACATTAGCTATCCTCCAATCCTCTGGGACCTCACCTGTGTCCAGTGACGAGACAAAGATTTGCGTCAGAGGCCCAACGATTTCACCTCTCGTCTCCCTGATCAGCCTTGGATAGTTTCCATCAGGCCCTGGGGATTTGTCAGTCTTTATATTCCTCCCTTGTAATGGAGATTTTCTCTAACGGGTCAATACTCCCCCCCGAGACACTACCAGTCAACGCATCCCTCTCCTTTGCGAATACCAATGCAAAGTATTCATTTAGGATCTCCCCTACTTCTTTGGGTTCCAAGCATAATTCCCCACTTTTGTCCCTGAGAGGTCCGATTTTTTCCCTGAAACCCCATTTGTTCCTAACATATGAATAAAATGCCTTGGGATTCTCCTTAATCCTGTCTGCCAAGGACATTTCGTGACCCCTTTTTGCCCTTCTAATTCCCCGTTTGAGTTCTTTCCTACTTTCTTTGTACTCCTCAAGAGCTCCCTCCGTTTTTAGCTGCCTGGACCTTTTCTTTTTCACCAACACCTCAATTTCCCTGGTTATCCACAGTTCTCGAATCCTACCCTTGCTATCCTTTTTTACAGGCACATGCCTATCCTGCAGCCCTAACAAGAGTTCCTTAAAAGACTCCCACATGCCAGATGTGGATTTACCCTCAAACAGCTTCCCACAATCAACAGCTGCCAATTTCTGCCTGATCCCACTAAAGTTAGCCTTCCCCCAATCCAACACCTTACCCTTGGGACACCACTCACCATTTTCCATCACTATCCTAAAGCTAACAGAATTGTGGTCACTATTTGCCACATGTTCCCCTACCGAAACTTGGAAGACATGACCGGGCTCATTCCCCAGTACTAGGCAAGTATAACCCCCGCTCTAGTCGGGCTATCTACATATTGTTCCAAAGAACCTTCCTGTACACATTTTACAAATTCCTCCCCATTCAGACTCCCAGCCCTACGCGATTTCCAGTCTATAGCAGGGAAATTGAAGTCCCCCCGGCAACAACACTATTTTTTCTGCACCTATCAATTATCTCCTGACATATCCCTTCTACCACTTCCCTTGGGCTGTTGGGGGGCCTGTAGTATTCCCCCAACATAGAGACAGCTCCCTTCTTGTTTCTGAGCTCCACCCACAGTGACTCGTTACACGACCCCTCTGAATTGTCCTCCCTCTGTACCGCTGTAATATGCTCTCTAACTAATACTGCTACTCCCCCACCTCTTTTGGTCCCTCCTTTGTCTCGCCTAAAAATTGTACCCCGGAATATTCAGAATATTGATTACACAATATTGAATACACGATACTGATTACACAGTATTGATTGCACAATATTGATTCCACAATATTGATTACACAATATTGATTACACAATTCTGATTGTACAATATTGATTTCACAACATTGCTTTCACAATACTGATGACACAACATTTATTATCCAACATTCAGACAGACAGTGAAGAAATATAAACGGCATCATAATCTCTGTAAACTACTTAGTTTCCTTTAATTGACTGGTAGTGGAGTGTGAAAAGACTACAATGTGACCAGCAGATATTCACTTAGCAAAAGCGAGTCACAATCTAAGAGATGAATCATAAAGAGTGCATTATACATGCTGAATTCCAAGATCACAGCATTCCCGTGAACCATCGAACCCACGGCAGTGCAGAAGGAGGCCCTACGGCCCATCGAGTCTGCACCGACTCTCTGACAGAGCATCTTATCTGCATTGGAATGATCCGGGTACATGTTTTCTTTTAAGACCAAATTTAATATTTACATGTGAAGACCTGAACGCCTCTCAATGCACAAATATTGTTCGTTTCAACATCATTTCCTGCAAACTTTAACATAAATCTCTTTGTTCTGTATCAGGATATGTCCCTAAATATTACAGTGAGGATAACAAACTTCATTGAACTTTTTGCCATTCATCTCCTCCAATAAATTCGTGAGGTGATTGATGAAGCGCTAAAATAATTCACTAAGTCTGTTTCAAGCTTGAGAATACTTGAAACATAGAGTGCAAAATCACTGGGGACTTCATTGGGGCAGCACAGTGGTCAGCACTGCTACCTCACAGCGCCAGGGACCCAGGTTCGATTCCCGGCTTGGGCCACTGTGTGGAGTTTGCAAGTTCTCCCCCATATCAGCGTGTGTTTTGTCCGGGTGCTCCGGTTTCCTCCCACAGTATGAAAGACGTGCCGATTGCAGTGCAGAAGGTGTCTAATCGGCCCGTCACGCCTGCACTGACCACAAACCCACCCAGCCCCCATGCCGGTAATCCCTATTTACCCTTGCTAGTGCTCCCTGGCACTGAGGGGGAATTTAGGCATGGCCAATCCACCTAACCCGCACATCTTTGGAGTGTGGGAGAAAGCTGGGGCACCCGGAGGAAACCCACGCAGACACGGAGAGAACGTGCAGACATCACACAGACAGTGACCCAAGTTGGGAATTGAACCCGGGTTCCTGCGCTGTGAGGCAGTAGTGCTAACCATTGTGTCACCGTATGGCCCAGTCATTCACTGGCGCTTGAGACCTTGCAATGTAATCAGAACCTGTCTGATACAGTAAACAATAAATCACATTCTAAAAGATTTATCACAAACTGTGCATCAAATGCTGCTGTCCCAGAGTGGTTAGCACTGCTGCATCACAGCGCCAGGGACCTGGGTTTGATTCCTGGCTTGGGTCACTGTCTGTGCTGAATCTGCATGTTGATATAGAATAGTCATAGAGTCCCTACACAGCAGAAGGAGGCCATGCAGCCCATCACATCTGCACCGACAACAATCCCACACAGACCCTGTCCCCGCAACCCCACATATCTATTCTGCTAGTCCTCCTGACACTCAGGGGTAATTTATCATGGCCAATCCACGTAACCCAGACATCTTTGGCGTGTGGGAGGAAAGCGGAACACCCGGAGGAAACCCATACAGACAGGGGAGAACATGCACACTCCGCACAAAGAGTGACCCAAGGCTGGAATTGAACACGGGTCCCTGGCGCTGTGAGACGGCACTGCTAACCACTGTGCCACCGTGCCGCGTTGTCCCCATGTCTGTGTCTCCATGGGTTTCCTCCAGGTGCTCTGGTTTCCTCCCACAGTCCGACCGACGTGCTGGTTAGATGCATTGGCCATGCAAAATTGTCCCTCAGTGGAAGAACAAATGTAGGGGGGACGTATACAATAAATGGCAGAGCCATCAAGAGTATAGAAACACAGAGGGACCTCGGTGTGCAAGTCCACAAATCCTTGAAGGTGGCAGTAGAGGTGGAGAAGGTGGTGAAGAAGGAATAAGGTATGCTTTCCTTGATAGGACGGGGTATAGAGTATAAAAGCTGGAGTCTGATGTTGCAGTTGTACAGAACGCTGGTTAGGCCACATTTGGAATACTGCGTCCAGTTCTGGTCGCCGCACTGCCAGAAGGACGTGGAGGCTTTAGAGAGAGTGCAGAGAAGGTTTGCCAGGATGTTGCCTGGTATGGAGGGTCTTAGCTCAGAGGGGAGATGTGGTAAACCATAGAACCATAGAACCCTAGAAAATTACAGCTCAGAAACAGACCTTTTGGCCCTTCTTGTCTGTGCCGAACCATTTTTTGCCTAGTCCCACTGACCTGCACTTGGACCATATCCCTCCACACCCCTCTCATCCATGAACCCGTCCAAGTTTTTCTTAAATGTTAAAAGTTTACCACTTTATCCGGCAGCTCATTCCACACTCCCACCACTCTCTACGTGAAGAAGCTCCCCCTAATATTCCCTTTAAACTTTTCTCCTTTCACCCTTAACCCATGCCCTTTGGGTTTTTTTCTCCCCTGGTCTCAACAGAAAAAGCCTGCTTGCATTCACTCTATCTATACCCATCAAAATCTTATGTACCTCTACCAAATCTCCCCCCAATCTTCTACGCTCCAGGGAATGAAGTCCCAACCTATTCGGTCTCTCGGGCTTGTTCTCCCTGGAAAGACAGAGAATGAGGGGAGACCTAATGGAGGTGTACAAAATTATGAAGGGTATAGATAGGGTGAACAGTGGAAAGCTTTTTCCCAGGTCGCAGGTGACGATCTCGAGAGGTCACTGGCTCAAGGTGAGAGCGGCGAGTTTTTCGTTGTCCAGAACACCAACAACCTGTCCTGATCCCCACATGCCGACACTCTAGTTCAGAAAGCCCACCAACGCCTCTTACTTTCTCAGAAGACTGAGGAAATTTGGCATGTCAGCAATGAATCTCAGTAACTTCTACAGATACATTCTTTCTGGTTGGGACACAGCTTGGTATGTCTCCTGCTCTGCCCAAGACTGTAAGGAACTACAAAAGGTTTTGAATGTAGCCCAATCCATCACGCAAACCAGCCTCGCATCCATTGACTCTGTCTATACTTGCCGCTGTCTCGGCAACGCATCCAGCATTATTAAGGACCCCACGTACCCCGGACATTCTCTCTTCTACCTTCTTTCTTGGGGAAAAAGATACAAAAATCTGAGGTCACGTACCAATCGACTAAAGAACAGCTTCTTCTCTGCTGCTGTCAGACTTTTGAATTGACTTATCTCGCATTTAGTTGATCTTTCTCTGCACCCTCGCTATGACTGTGACACTACATTCTGCACGCTCTCCTTTCCTTCTCTATGTTTTGTCTGTATAGCGCGCAAGAAACAATACTTTTCATTATATATTAATAAATGTGGCAATAATAAATCAAATCAAATCCAGATAAGCTGAAAATTAAGCTCACATCAATTTTGTGAAGCCCTTTCAGTCCCAGCAAGTCATTTGCAGTTGTCGTATTTACCAAACGGTCGCTACTTATCCGTTTGAGACATTAATATTCAAAAGAAAACAAGAATAAATGACCTTCGTGTTGCCAGGATCTGAGATTTAGTGTTGATCTTAAAGGTAACTCAGTAAAAAGAAAGGTAATTCGACAAGAAAACCAGATGAATGGGAAATCGAATAGCTTTTTCCATAATTCACACAGACCCATAATTTGCAAAATCGTGGTTATATGATGCAGTCATATAACAAAGTGAATTTTAAATTGTATCTCTGCAAATCATCTTAATTTGGATTGCTCATCCACACAGACCACGATTCCAGCAATGGAAACTCTTTTAATTCATATCATTCATTCTCTCTCCATATATTTGTTTACCCAACAATAATAAGATCAGATAGTCTGAGACTAGGTGACACAGTGGTTAGTGCTGCTCCCTCACAGCGCCAGAGACCAGGGTTCGCTTCCCGGCTTGGGTTACTGTCTGTGCGGAGTCTGACTGTTGTCCCCCATGTCATAGAGTCAGAGAGGTTTACAGCATGGAAACAGGCCCTTCAGCCCAACTGGTCCATGCCACCTTTTTTAACCACTTAGCTACTCCCAATTGCCTGCATTTGGCCCATATCCCTCTCTACCCATCTTACCCATGTAACTGTCTAAATGCTTCTTAAAAGACAAATTTGTATCCGCCTCTGCTACTGCCTCTGGCAGCTTCTTCCAGACATTCACCGCCCTCTGTGTGAAAGAATTGTCCCTCTGGGCCTTTTTGCATCTCTCCCCTCTCACCTTAAAGCTATGTCCTCTACTTTTGGAGTCCCCTACCTTCGGGAAAAGATGTGGACTATCTGGGGCGGCACGGTGGCACAGTGGTTAGCACTGCTGCTTCACAGCACCAGGGACCCGGGTTCAATTCTGGTCTCGCGTCACTGACTGTGTGGAGTTGGCACATTCTCCCTGTGTCTGCGTGGGTTTCGTCCGGGTGCTCCGGTTTCCTCCCACAGTCCAAAAATGTGTGGGTTAGGTTGAGTGGCCATGCTAAATTGACCCTAGTGTCAGGGGAATTAGCAGGGATATGTGGGGTTATGGGAATAGGGCCTGGGTGGGATTGTGGTCGGTGCAGACTTGATGGGCCGAATAGCCTCCTTCTGCACTCTAGGGATTCTGTGATTTGATGTTTAACACAGAAGTGAATTTGAAACATTATTTCTGTTTTCCTCCCCAGACAAACACGTTCTTTCCTGGCTGGTCTTTCGGGGCGTGGTTGTTGTTTGCGCTTAGAATCTGCTTCAGCACTTGATGTAACATCAATCCAGTCGTTGCATAAGCAGTAACACCGGAGATATCATTGTAGAGGACATCAACTCACTTCCTGCGAGCTTCATTGCAGCTGAATATCACATGAAGCAACTAGAGCAGCATCACCTTCTGAGAAATGAAGACCAGAGTGCGATTGTAAACTATCAACATCTTTAAACTCTTAAGGAGACATTCGACCTCCAGCATTTGTTGAAACTTCTTTTTGTAAAAGTCTTTGAAGAACAATGAGCCAAACTGTCGTGGAAACTGCATTTTATTTCAGGATTTGAATATTTCAAGCAGCCTCATTGTAAGGTATACTAGTTCCTCAACAGAAAATAGAAGATTCATTCCTGAAACATTACACTGTGCATCACATCATTGAACTGACAGCAAATTAGCATCATGACATTGCTGTTTTAACGGGGGAATCTGGCCGAAAAATCTCTTATTTATAATGTCGTGCGGAATAAAAAAAGACATTCCTTCTCATTTTAAACATCGCCATTCTGTGAAACATGGGAGCTAAAAAAAACATAGCACGGGAGTTATTCATGACGATGCTTTGTCCGTCAGGCTCCCTTCTCATTTCTCATTCTGAAACCATCCAGTAAATCCCGGTGGCCACATGATGGTTTTGCCTTGTTAAATGTTGCATTATTTTGGGTTGAATGGAATCCAGTGGTTCAGTTCCGTTTTTGCATTGGCTTCAAGCGGATCGAGTTTATACAGCTTTACATTCCATGGCATGACTTGAGCTGAGCTCAAAGCAGGTTGGACGGTTGAGTTCAGTTGAACGCGAAGATGTCACAGTAACTTCATTGCAATGTTAATGTAAGCCTACTTGTGACACTAATAAATAAACTTTTAAACTAACATTTTTATTAAAGACAACCTTTCTTGATTAGTGCCCTGCACCCTAACAGCCTCTCCACCCACAGGGAAACATCTACTCTCGAGATACAGAATTTCAGTGACTCCCTATTCACAGGATAATATATCGACATATCGATTGTGGTCCTTCAGTACTTTTCCATTCACAGAGATATACGTTCTAAATATGTCTCTTTGCGCATCTCTATCCACACCTCCCATCCATTGACTCTGTCTACACTTCCCGCTGCCTCGGAAAAGCAGCCGGCATAATCAAGGACCCCACACACGCCGGGCATTCTCCCTCCCACCTTCTTCCATCAGGTGACCTCCGTCTGAGGTCACGTACCAACCAACTCAAGAACAGCCTCTTCCTTGCTGCCATCAGACCTTTGAATGGACCTACCCCGCATTAAGTTGACCTTTCTCTACACCATAGATATGACTGTAACATTCAGCACCCTCTCCTTTCCCTGGAATCATAGAAACCCTACAGTGAAGAAAGAGGCCATTCGGCCCATCGAGTCTGCATTGACAACAATCCCACCCGGGTCCTATCCCCATAGTCCCAAATATTTACCCTGCTAATCCCTCTAACCTACATATCCCAGGACACTAAGGGGCAATTTATCATTGCCAATGCACCTAACCCGCACACCTTTGGATTTTGGGAGGAAACCAGACCCGGAGGAAACCCACGCTGACACAGGGAGAATGTGAAAACTCCACACAGACAGTGGCCCAAGCCGGGAATCAACCCCAGTTCTCTGGAGCTGTGATGCAGCAGTGCTAACCACCATGCCATTGTGCTGCTCACCACTGTGCAATATGCATTGTCTGTATAGCGTGCAAGAAACAATACCTTTCACTGTATACTAATACATGTGACAAGAATCAAATCAAATCAAAACAAATCATCACAAAATTAAATAATTTAATTTATTCCTCCATCTGCCAACTTGTTCCCCATTCTGTTCTTTTGTCTCTATCTCTGTGCAGCCCCTTTGAATCCTCCTCATAGCTTTAATTCACAATTAGTTTAGAATCATATTGGAAATCTGGTAGCTTACTCCCAGCATCTTCAGTTATTTTGTTGACATATATTGGCCGAGTGGTATTATCGCCAGACTATTAATCCAGAAACTCAGCCAATGTTCCAGGGACCCGGGTTCGAATCCCGCCACGACAGACGATGGAATTTGAAGGCAATAAAAAATATCTGGAATTAAGAATCTACTGATGACCATGAAACCATTGTCGACTGTCGGAAAAGCCCATCTGGTTCACGAATGTCCTTCAGGGAAGGAAATCTGCCGTGCGGACCCGGTCTGGCTCACATGTGACTCCAGAGCCGCAGCAATGTGGTGGGCTCTCAACTGCCCTCGAGCAAGTAGGGATGGGCAATAAATGTTGGCCCAGCCAGCGACGCCCATGTACCACGAACAAATAATAAAAAAACATAAACAGCTACATCCCCAATACAAATCTTTGCAATATTTCATAAGTTACAGCCAACCAGCCTGAATGTGCTTCAGTATCCCGACTCACTGTTCCGTGCCTGCTGACGAATTATCTATCCAATCCAGGCTGTCAACCTGAGCCACAATCGGACACCTCGACTCTTTGTGCTGCGCGCTGTGGGATTGTTGTAATCCAAATCTATGACATCAACTGGCCCCATCGTGTAGGGCGGTGAACTCACTTGCCTATATGACAAGGGGGTAATTCAGTATACTACCAATGATGTGAGTTCAATCTCCCTACAGGCTGCAGTGATTTGTAAATATTGTCTCCACACCTTGTCCAAGAGTGGCATAGACAGAGTGGATAGTCAGAGGCTCTTTCCTAGGGTAGAAAAGTCAAGTACTAGGGGCCATAGGTTTAAGGTGCGTGGGGAAAAGATCAGAGGAGATCTATGAGGCAAGTTTTTAACACAGAGGGTGGTGAATGGCTGGAACGCGCTGCCCGAGGAGGTGCTGGGAGCAGGTCCGAGAGCGGCATTTAAGGGGCATCTCGATGAATACATGAATAGAATGGGAATGGAAGGATACGGATTCTGTAAGTGCATATGGTTTTAGTTGAGGCAGGCGTTATGATCGGCGCAGGCTTGGAGGGCCGAAGGGCCTGTTCCTGGGCTGTACTGTTCTTTGTTCTTTGAGTGGTGAACTGAAGTGGGCAGCACGGTGGTACAGTGGTTAGCACTGCTGCCTCACAGTGCCAGGGACCCGGGTTCGATTCCTGGCTTGGATCACTGTCTGTGCAGAGTCTGCATGTTCTCTTCGTGTCTGCATGGGTTTCCTCCGGCTGCCCCCGTTTTCTCCCACAGTCTGAAAGACGTGCTGGTTCGGTGCATTGGCCATGTTAAATTCTCCTTCTGTTTACCCAAACAGGCACTGGAGTGTGGGGACTAGGGGATTTTCACAGTAACTACATTGCAGTGTTAATGTAAGCCTACTTGTGACACTAATAAAAACAGCACATTTACTGTATCAGCAGTTATCTATTTCAGAGCACTAAAGTCGGCTTTATGTTTTGGCGATGTTATATGGTTTAAATCCCTCGACTTATACTTATACTTCCACCTCCAGATATTGAGAGCTCCTTGCTCTTATGAGTAAGTCCATTGGTTATCCTCTATTCCTGCTGTGGAAATGACGTGTTCCACTGTGAAAACAGATGCAGAATACAGAATCCTCAAAATAAAGATTCAGAAGGGTGCAGAGGGGGCATTCTTTCACATAGAGTGTGGTGAGTGTCTGGAACAAACTGCCAGAGGCAGTAGGAGAGGGGGGGGGGGGTACAATTTTCTACATTAAAAAGCGTTTAGTCAGTTCCATGGGTACGATGGGTATAGAGAGACATGGGCCAAATGCGAGCAATTGGGACGAGCTTAAAGGTAAAAACTGGGCGGCGCGGACACGTTGGGCCGAAGGGCCTGTTTCCATGCTGTAAACCTCAATGACTCGATAACATAGGAACAGGAATTAAGAGCAGAAGTCGACAAATTCAGCCCTTCGAGCCTGATCCGTCATTCAATCAGATCATGGCTGATCTCTCCCTGGTCTCAAATCCACCTCCCCACCTGTTCCCCATATCCCCTTATCCCTTTTTTATTAGAAATATATCCATCTCCTTCTTGAAACCATTCAATGATTCAGACTCCCCCGCGCTCTGGGGCAGCGAGTTCCACAAACTCACCACCCTCTGCGAGAAGTAGTTCCTCCTCATCTCAGTTTTAAATCTATCGCCTCTCAACCTATACCCTGTGACCACTTGTTCGAGATTGCCCCATAAGAGGAAACATTTGGTCTACAGTTACTTTATCAATCCCTTTAAAAATTTTATATACCTCCATCAGATCCCCTCTCATCCCTCTGAACTCCAGTGAGTACAAGCCCAAAGTGATTAATCTCTCCTCATACGTCAATCCTCTCACCCCCAGAATCAATCTGGTGAACCTCCTCTGAACTGCCTCCAATGCAGCAACATCCTTCCTCAAATAAAGAGAGCAAAACTGGACACAATACTCCAGATACTCTGCGGGATTTTCATAGAATCATAGATAAAAAGATTCTTATCACTTGGAAAGGTATCATCAGTAATGAGGGGACCTTAGTACATTTTGTTTTACCCAAAGTGGGAGGCAGCCATTCCTGATCGAAACTGGACGATATTAATATCTTGGAACAGTGGAGTTCAAAGAGGTGCGAGAGACAATGAAATGGGAGATGGGAGGGAAGGAGGATATGTAAGGAAAGTCACTGAGCTGAGTTATATGATTTTATATAAATAGGTGAGAGGGGAAAGATTTCAAACGGACCTGAGGGGCAACTTCTTCACGCAGAGGGTGGTGTGTGTATGGAATGAGCTGCCAGAGAAAGTGGTTGAGGCAAGTTCAATTGCAACATTAAAAAGCATTTGGATAGAGGGAAAGGATTAGCGGGATATGGACCGAACGCGGGCAATTGGGACCAACTGGGAGGGCACCATGGTCAGCATGGACTGTTTGGGCCGAAGGGCCTGTTTCCATGCTGTATTGCTCTGTGACTCTCCATAGGCTGTGTGACGAGATATTCTGTGACTAGCACTCTGCTGAGTGAAGTTGTAAAACTTGAAGTGTCCTTCCAGAAACCAAGAAAGATTTATGTTTCAAAATACACCCCTGTTTCTGAATATTTTGGATTTCCACAGTGCAGTGGAAGAGTGTCAGAATTCATGTGGTTTGCCTTGAATATTGTGATAGCAGTTTTGCCTTGAGTATTATTTCTGGAATTTGATCGATCAACATCTGTAAGAGATAATTGACAAGAAATTAGCAGGGGGGTAGCAGGGTAAATATGTGGGGTAATGGGGATTGGGCCTGGGTGGGAATGTGGTCAGTGCGGACTCGATGGGCCAAATAACCTCCTTCTGCACTGCAGGGATTCTATGATTCTATGATCTTGGTTTCAGATAAAGCTCGGCACAACATTGTGGGCCGAAGGGCCTGTTCTGTGCTGTACTGTTCTATGTTCTATCTATGAAAGTGCTTTTAAGACTATTCTCACCAACTGGAATGTTAATAAGACTGTCCATAATATACCACCTAAATCCCCCACACCTCATTTTTAAATTTTGCCTCCTCGTAACTGACCCTTCAGCTAAGGGGAACAGCTGCTGCCTCTCCACCCTGTCCATGTCCTTCATAATCTTGTACACCTCGATCAGGTCACCCCTCAGTCTTCTCTGCTCCAGAGAAAACAAACCAAACCTATCCAACCTCTCTTCATTCCTTAAATGTTCCGTCCCAGGCAGCATCTTGGCGAATCTCCTCTGCACCACCTCCATTGCAATCACATCCTTCCTATAATGTGTCGACCAGAACTGCACAGAGTACTCCAGCTGTGGCCAAACCAACGCTCTATACAACTCCATCATGACCTCTACGTTTTTGTAATTTATACCCCGATTGACAAAGTTGAACAATAATATTCCAGCAACGAGGAATCGCTGGCAACCCCTCATCACACCTCAGCAGCTATAGACGCTGGTCGGGTCTGTGGTCCCGTGAGCCGTCCCTCTGGTCAGGAGGGAACCACTGCCGTTCCACCAGCCCAGGTATTCTGCTGCGGGGAAGCAACTTCACTCTCTCCAAAGTTAGGAGGTGGTGGGAGGAAGCTCCCTCATAGCAGACGTTATGTCCAATCTATTTAGGGTGTAGCAGTGACGGAGTGGTTAGCACTGCTGCCTCACAGAGCGAGGGACACGAGTTCGGTTCCCGGCTTGTGTCATTGCCTGTGTGGAGTCTGCATGTTCTCTCCATGTGTGCGTGGGTTTCCTCTGGTTTCCTCCCACAGTCTGAAAGACGTGCTGGTTAGGTGCATTGGCCATGCTAAATTTTCCCTCAGTGTACACGAACAGGAACCGGAGTGTGGTGACTACGGGATTTTCACAGTAACTTCATTGTAGTGTTAATGTAAGCCCGCTTCTGACACGAATAAATATATTTTAATCGGTTACAATCACCTACCAGGAACTCCAATGGCAGCGAGAATAGGATAGTAACTGGCTCCAGCTTGACCGATAGTGGATCAGTGTGTTTTCTGAGAGAAGCGATGGTGTCTGCCCAGGGCATAAACCATGGCCATTTACTGAGGTCTCACACTGAAGGTCTTCTCTTTAATAAACAGCAGAAACACTCCGGAGACTCGGCAGAGCAACCTATTAGAGTAATCAATTACAGTTGAGAAAACAAACAACACACTGCAATGCTGGCGCTGAGAAGGAGCAATGATTGGATTTGATTTGAATTATTATTGTCACATGTGTTAGTATACAGTGAAAAACATTGTTTCTTGCGCGCTACACGGACAAAGCATACCATTCATAGAGAAGGAAAGGATGGAGTGCAGAATGTAGTGTTACAGTCATGGCTCGGGTGTAGAGAAGGATCAACTTCACATAATAATAAAGTATTATATAATATATATATTATGTGTTGTATGCGGCTACCTGAATATAAGGTAGGTTCATTCAAAAGTCTGACGGCAGCAGGGAAGAAGCTGTTCTTGAGTCGGTTGGTACGTGACCCCAGACTTTTGTATCTTTTTCCCGACAGAAGAAGGTGGAAGAGAGAATGTCCGGGGTGTGTGGGGTCCATGATTATGCCGGCTGCTTTTCCCGAGGCAGCGGGAAGTGTAGACAGAGTCAATGGATGGGAGGCTGGTTTGAGTGATGGACTAGGCTTCGTTCACAACCCTTTATAGTTTCTTGCAGCCTTGGGCAGAGCAGACGCCAGACCAAGCTGTGATACGACCAGAAATAATGCTTTCTATGGTGCATCTGTAAAAGTTGGTGAGAGTCGGAGCTGACATGCCAAATTTCCTTCGCCTCCTGAGAAAGTAGAGGCACCGGTGGGTTTTCTTAACTTTTGCATCGGTGTGGGGGGATCAGGGCAGGTTGTTGGTGATCTGGACACCTAGAAACCTGAAGCTCTCGATCATTTCCACTTCATCCCCAATTTTCAATGAAAATAGTGTTTCATTGTGATGAGAAATTCAGATCAGAAATAAGTTTCATGTTTTTCATTCCGGTCTGTTTCGTTACATTTAAGATACAATATAATTGCAATTTATTCAGGCTGTCAGTGGGGTGAATCATAGGCTAAATTTCCCCTTCGTGTCCCGGAGTGTGTCGGTTCGAGGTGTTGGTGGGGTAATTATGTGGGGTTATGGGGATAGGGCCTGGGTGGGATTGTTGTTGGTGCAGACTCGATGGGCCGAATGGCCTCTTTTGCACTGTTGGGTTTCTGTGATACAATTTATGATGAGTCTGTACTGACCACAATCCCACCCAGGCCCTATTTCCGTAACCCCACGCATCCACCCTGATAGTCTCCCTGACAATAACGGGCAATTTTTAGCACGGCCAATGCACCCAACCTGCACATCTTTGGACTGTGGGAGGAAAGTGGAGCACCTGGAGGAAACACATGCAGACACGGGGAGAATGTGCGGACTCCACACAGAGGTCGGATTTGAACCAGGACCCCTGGCGCTGTGTGGCCCCTTTGAGAATGTTACTGATACAATGGTGTAAGACAGGCATTCTCTGCTTTTCACACAGCGCTGATCAAGTTTCTAAAGCTTATTTATTCATGTAACAAGTAGGCTCACATTAACAGTGCAATGAAGTTACTGGGAAAATCACCTAGTTGCCACACTCCGGCGCCTGTTCGGGTCCACTGAGGGAGGATTTAGCATGATCAATGCAACTAAACAGCACGTCTTCTGGTCTGTGGGAGGAAACCGGAGCACACGGAGGAAACCCATGCAGACATGGGGAGAACGTGCAAACTGCGCACAGGCAGTGACCCAAACCGGGGATCAAACCCGGGTCTCTGGCACTGTGAGGCAGCAGTGCTAACGATTGTGCCACCATGCCACCCATACATACAATGAACAAAGGAAAGTACAGCACCGGAACAGGCCCTTCGGCCCTCGAATTCCCTACTCCCCCATGACTGTATCCAGCAGTCCAAACAGAAGGATGATGCTATGGAACGTCCACATTATGGTAAATTCTCAACCTCAGCGTCTCCTGTATTGTGAATTCTCGCTTTATAAACAAGTGTGCTGCTCCCATCTGGTTCTCCGGCTCTTGGCTTCATGCGGAGCTTGTGACCTGGCAGAGGAATGAGCCAAGGTGACGATAGTCTTGGCGAGGATGAAGAAAGGGTTGTTGCAATGTATAGGAGAGATGTAAAGGATGGGGGAGCTGGCACGAGATGGATTGAGGAATGATGTATTTTTCGGGGACTTGCCTTAATATTTCCCGGAATTCACCAGCAGTTTGCTGAACATTTCAACATTTACATGTCAACTGAACAGGAGAACGCTGCGTGGGAATGAAAGCAAATGGAGTCAGTAAATGAATACAGAAACAGAAAATGCTGTGAGATCTCAGCAGGTCTGACAGTATCTGTGGAGAGAGAATAGAGCCAATGTTTCACGTCTGTGTGACCCTTCCTCAGGGCCAATTCGTGAGACCATTTTGATGATAATGTAAGCAAAGTTGTCAGTAAAGGAGACTATATCCTGAGGGTGTCATCCAAGGTAATCAATAATCAACAAAGAACAAGACAAAGTACAACACAGGAACAGGCCCTTCGGCCCTCCAAACCTATGCCGATCATGATGCCCTAACTCAACTACAAAAAACAACTTCTGCCCTTACCCGGGACTGTCTGGGGTGAGGACCTTTAAACGATCACTATTACTAAAGAGGTAGTGTTGGGTTGGCTAATGGAACTAAAGGTAGACAAGTCCGCTGGTCCGGATGGAATGCATCCCAGGGTACTAAAAGAAACGGCAGAAGTAATAGCAAATTCATCAGTTGTAATTTATCAAAATTCACTGGACTCTGGGGAGGTCATGATGTGGAGATGCCGGCGTTGGACTGGGGTAAACACAGTAAGAAGTTTAACAACACCAGGTTAAAGTCCAACAGGTTTATTTGGTAGCAAAAGCCACACAAGCTTTTGGATCCGAAAGCTTGTGTGGCTTTTGCTACCAAATAAACCAGTTGGACTTTAACCTGGTGTTGTTACACTTCTTACTCTGGGGAGGTGCCAGCTGATTGGAAAACAGCTAATGTAACGCCACTGTTTAAAATAGGAGGTAGACAAAAGGCAGGTAACTACAGGCCGGTTAGCTTAACATCCGTAGTTGGGAAAATGCTGGAATCTATCATTAAGGAAGAAATAACAAGTCACCTGGAAAAGAATGGTTCAATCAAGCAGACGCAGCATGGATTCTTGAAGGGAAAGCCATGTTTGACTAAGTTACTGGAATTCTTTGAGGATACGACGAGTGCAGTTGACAGAGGGGAACCGGTGGATGTTGTGTAAATAGATTTCCAGAAGGCATTCGATAAGGTACCCCACAAAAGGTTGCTGCAGAAGATAAAGGTACACGGAGTTGGGGGTAAAGTGTTAGCGTGGATTGAGGATTGGCTATGTAACAGAAAGCAGAGAGTCAGAATAAATGGGTGCTTTTCCGGTTGGCAATCAATGACTAGTGGCGTGCCGCAGGGATTGGTGCTGGGGCCTCAACTATTTACCATATACATGGACGATCTGGCAGAGGGGAGCGAGTGTAGGGTAACAAAGTTTGCGGATGACACAATGATGAGTGGGAAAGCAAATTGCGTGGAGGACACAGAGAGTCTGCAGAGAGATTTGGATCGGCTAAGTGAGTGGGCAAGGATCTGGCAGATGGAGTATAACGTTTGTAAGTGTGAGGTTATCCACTTTGGAAGGAATAATAGTAAAATGGACTCTTATTTAAACGGTGAAAAATTACAACATGCTACTGTGCAGAGGGACCTGGCGGTCCTTGTGCATGAATCACAAAAACTCAGTTTGCAGGTGTAGCGGGTTTAAGTCACAGATAGATAGATTTTTAACCATTCAGGGAATTAAGGGTTATGGGGAGCGGGCGGGTAAGTGGAACTGCATCCAGTATCAGATCAGCCATGATCTTATTGAATGGCGGAGCAGGAGCAGGCTTGAGGGGCTAGATGGCCGACTCCTGCTCCTATTTCTTATGTTCTTATGTTCTAACATTCCAGTCTATTGTTGTCAGATTCTGATCCAGTATTGTAATATCCCGTTCTATTAATCCCAGATCCTGACCCAGTATTGGAACATTACAGTCTATCGTTCTCAGATTCTGATACATTATGGGAACATTGCAGTCTATTGTTCTCAGATTCTGATCCTGTATTGGAACATTACAGTGTATTGTTCTCAGATTCTGCTGCAGTATTGGAACATCCCGGTCCATTGTTCCCTGACTCTGATCCAGCATTGGAACATTACACTCTCTTGTTCTCAGATTCTGATCCAGTATTGAAACATTACAGTGTATTGTTCCCAAATTCTGATCCTTTAATGGAACATTGTAGTCTCTTGTTCTCAGATGCTGATCCAGTATTGGAACATTGCAGTCCATTGTTCTCAGATTCTGATCCAATATTGGAACATTACAGTCTAAAGATCTCAGATTCTGATTCATCATTGTAATATCCCAGTTCATTGATCTCAGATTCTGATCCAATATTGGAAGATTACAGTCTATTGTTCAGATTCTGATCAATGATTGGAACATTACAATCTATTGTTCTCAGATTCTGATCCAGTATTGGAACATTGTAATCTCTTCTTTTCAGAATCTGATCCAGTCTTGAATCTTGGCAGTCTATTGATCTCAGATTCGGATTCACTATTGGAACATTACAGTCTATTGCTCTCAGATTCTGTTCAATTTTTCTAAAATTGCAGACTATTGTTCTCAGAGTATGATGCTTTATTGGAACATTCCAGTCCATTGTTCTCAGAGTATGATCCAGAATTGGAACATTACAACCTTTAGTTTTCAGATTCTGATCCATTATTGGAACATTGCAGCCTACTGTTCTCAGAATCTGATCCATTATTGGAACATCCAGGTCTATTGTTCTCAGATTCTGATCCAGAATTGGAACATTGCAGGCTATTGTTCTCAGATTCTGATCCAGTATTGGAACAATACTGTCTATTGTTCTCAGATTCTGATGCAGTTTTGGAATATTACATTCTATTGTTCTCAGATTCTGATCCAAGTATTGTAACATCCCAGTCATTTGTTCCCAGATTCTAATTCGTATTGGAACATTACAGCCTATAGTTCTCAGATTCTGATCAATTATTGGAACATTGCAGTCAACTGTTCTCAGGTTCTGAACAAGTATTGGAACATTGCAGTGTATGGTTCTTAGAATCTTATCCATTATTGGAACATCCCAGTCCATTGTTTCCAACTTCTGATCCGTTATTGGAACATTCCAGTCTATTTGTCTCAGATTCTGCACCAGTATTGGAAAATTACAGTCTATTGTTTTCAGGTTATGATCCTGTATTGGACCATAGCAGTCTATTGTTCCCAGATTCTGATCCATAATGGAACATTGCAGTCTATTGTTCTCAGATTCTAATCCTGTATTGGAACATTACAGTGTATTGTTCTCAGATTCTGATCCATTAATGGAACATCCATTGATATTGTTCCCAGACTCTGATCCTGTATTGGAACTTTACAGTCTATTGTTCTCAGATTCTGATCCAGTATTGGAACATTGCAGTATTTTGATCTCAGCACGCATTCGTGAAGGGCAAGTCGTGCCTCACAAATTTGATAGAATTTTTTGAGGAGGTAACTAAGCGTGTTGATGAAACTAGGGCAGTTGATGTATTATACATGGATTTTAGAAAGGCGTTTGATAAAGTCCCCCATGGTCGGCTTATGATGAAAGTCAGGAGGTGTGGGATCGAGGGAATGTTCGCCGATTGGATAGATAACTGGCTGTCTGATCGAAGACAGAGGGTGGTGGTCGATGGAAAATTTTCGGATTGGAGGCAGATTGTTAGCGGAGTGCCGCAGGGATCAGTGCTTGGTCCCCTGCTCTTTGTGATTATTATTAATGACTTAGGCTGAAGGGTGGAGCAGTAAATTTGCTGATGACACCAAGATTGGTCGAGTAGTGGATGAGGTGGAGGGCTGTTGTAGGCTGCAAAGAGACATAGATAGGATGCAAAGCTGGGCTGAAAAATGGCAAATGGAGTTTAACCCTGATAAATGTGAGGTGATTCATTTTGGTAGGACTAATTTAAATGTGGATTACAGGGTCAAAGGTCGGGTTCTGAAGACTGTGGAGGAATAGAGAGATCTTGGGGTTCATATCCACAGATCTCTAAAGGTTGCCACTCAAGTGGATAGAGCTGTGAAGAAGGCCTACAGTGTGTTAACTTTTATTAACAGGGGGTTGGAGTTTAAGAGCCGTGGGGTTATGCTGCAGCTGTACAGGACCTTGGTGAGACCACATTTGGAATATTGTGTGCAGTTCTGGTCACCTCACTATAAGAAGGATGTGGAAGCGCTGGAAAGAGTGCAGAGGAGATTTACCAGGATGCTGCCTGGTTTGGAGGGTAGGTCTTATGAGGAAAGGTTGAGGGAGCTAGGGCTGTTCTCTCTGGAGCGGAGGAGATTGAGCGGAGACTTAATAAAGATTTATAAAATGATGAAGGGGATAGGGAGAGTGAACGTTCAAAGATAATTTCCTTGGGTGGATGGAGCTATAACAAGGGGGCATAACTATAGGGTTCGTGGTGGGAGATACAGGAAGGATATCAGAGGTAGGTTCTTTACGCAGAGAGTGGTTGGGGTGTGGAATGGACTGCCTGCAGTGATAGTGGAGTCAGACACTTTAGGAACATTTAAGCGGTTATTGGACAGGCACATGGAGCACACCAGGATGATAGGGAGTGGGATAGCTTGATCTTGGTTTCAAATAAAGCTCGGCACAACATCGTGGGCCGAAGGGCCTGTTCTGTGATGTACTGTTCTATTTTCTATGTTCTAGATTCTAATCCAGAATGAGAACATTACAGTCTGTTGTTCTCAGATTCTGATCCAGTATTGGAACATTACAGTCGATTGCTCTCAGATTCTGATCCATTATAGGAAAATTGCAGTCTATTGTTCCCAGATTCCGAACCAGGATTGGAACATTACAACCTATTGTTCTCAGAGTCCGATCCATTATTCGAACATTGCAGTCTATTTTACTCAGATTCTGATCCTTTAGTGCAACTTTACAGTCTATTGTTCTCAGATTCTGATCCAGTATTTGTAAGAGGGAGGTCGTGCAATACAAAATTGGTGGAGTTTTTTGAGGAAGTGACAAAAACAGTTGACGAACGAAGGGCTGTGGATGTCGTCTATATGGATTTCAGTGAGGCATTTGACAAAGTCCCTCATGGCAGGTTGGTTAAGAAGGTTAAGGCTCATGGGATACAAGGAGAGGTGGCTAGATGGGTAGAGAACTGGCTTGGCCACAGGAAGAATTTAACAACACTAGGTTAAAGACCAGCAGTTTATTTGGTAGCAAAAGCCACACAAGCTTTCGGAGCTGCAAGCCCCTTCCTCAGGTGAGGGCTCCGAAAGCTTTTGTGGCTTTTGCTACCAAACAAACCTGTTGGACTTTAACCTGGTGTTGTTAAACTTCTTACTGTTTTTACCCCAGTCCAACGCCAGCATTTCCAAATCTTGGCCACAGGAGACAGAGGGTAGCAGTCGAAGAGTATTTTTCCGGATGGAGGTCTGTGACTTTACAGTCTATTGCCCTCAGAATCTGATCCAGTATTGAAACATTGCAGTCGATTGTTCTCAGAATCTGATCATTTATTAGAACATCCCGGTCCATTTTTCCGACATTGCCATCCATTATTGGAACATGATAGTCTATTGTTCTCGGATTCTGATCCATTATTGGAAAATTGCAGTCTATTTTTCTCAGATTCTGATCCATTATTAGAGCATCCCGGTCCATTGTTCCCACATTGTCATTCATTATTGGAACACTACAGTATGTTGTTCTCAGAATCTCATCCATTATCGGATAATCCCTTTCCATTGTTCCCAGACTTTGGACCAGTATTGGAACATTACAGTCTAATATTCTCCGATTCTGGCCCAGTATTGGAACATTCCGGTCCATTGTTCTCAGATTCCGATCCAGTATTGGAACATTACAGTCTATTGTTCAGATTCTGATCAACGATTGGAACATTTCAGTCTATTGTTCTCAGATTCTGATCCAGTATTGGAACATGACTGTCTATTGATCTCAGATTCTGATCCATCATTGTAATATCCCAGTCCACTGTTCTCAGATTCTGATCCAGTATTGGAACATTGCATTCTATTGTTCACAGAATCTGAGCCAGTAATGGAACATTGAAGTCTACTGTTCTCAGATTCTGATAAATGATTGGAACATTAGAGTCCGATCCAGTATTCGAACTTTGCAGTGGATTGTTCCCAGATTCTGATCGAATATTGGAACATTACAATCTATTGTTCACAGATACTGATCCATTATTGGAAATTTGCAGTCTGTTTTTTTCTCAGAGTCTGAACCAGTATTGGAACATTACAGCGTATTGTTCCCAGAGTCCGATCCATTATTCGAACATTGCAAAATATTGTTCTCAGAATCTGATCCAGTATTGGGCCATTATATTCCACTGTTCTCAGATTCTGCTCCAGTATTGGAACATTACGGCCTATTGATCTCTGATTCTGATCCATCATTGTAATATCCCGGTCCACTGTTCTCAGATTCTGATCCAGTATTGGAACATTGAAGTCTACTATTCTCAGATTCTGATCAATGATTGGAACATTACAACCTATTGTTCTCTGAGTCCGATCCAGTATTCGAACTTTGCAGTGTATTGTTCTCAGATTCTGATCGAATATTGGAACATTACAATCTATTGTTCACAGATACTGATCCATCATTGGAAATTTGCAGTCTGTTTTTTTCTCAGAGTCTGAACCAGTATTGGAACATTACAGCGTATTGTTCCCAGAGTCCGATACAGTATTCGAACATTGCAAAATATTGTTCTCAGACTCTGATCCAGTATTGGGCCATTAGAGTCCACTGTTCTCAGATTCTGATCCTTTATTGGAACATTACAGTCTATTGTTCTGAGATTCTGATCCAGTATTGGAACATTGCAGTCGATTGATCTGAGATTCTGATCCATTATTGGAACATTACTGTCTATTGTTTTCAGATTCTGTTCAATTATTCTAACTCTGCAGTCTGTTGTTCACAGATTTTGATCCATTATTGGAACATTGCAGTCTATTGTTCTCAGATTCTGAGCCAGTATTGGAATATTACAGCCTATAGTTTTCAGATTCTGATCCGCTTTTGGAACATGTTATTCCCAGATTCTGATCCATAATGGAACATTACAGTGTATTGTTCTCAGATTCTGATCCAGTATTGGACCATTGCACTCTATTTTTCGCAGATTCTGATCCATAATAGAACATTACAGTATATTGTTCTTAGATTCTGATCCAGTATTGGAAATTGCAGTCTATTGTTGCCAGGTTCTGATCAAGTATTGGAACATTGCAGTCAATTTTTCTCTGATTCTGGTCCAGTCTTGTAAAATCCCAGTCCATTGTTCCCACAGTCCAATCCAGTATTGGAACATTGCCGTCTCTTGTTCTCAGATTCTGATCCAGTATTTTAACTTTGCAGACTATTGAGCTCAGATTCTGATCCAGTATTGGAACATGAGAGTGTATTTTTCTCCGATTCTGACTCATTATTGGAACATGCAGTCGATTGATCTCAGATTCTGATCCAGTATTGTAACATCCCAGTCTATTGTTCCAAGATTCTGATCCAGTGCTGGAACTTTACAGTCTCTCGATCTCAGAATCTGATCCAGTATTGAAACATTGCAGTCTATTGTTCTCAGATTCTGATCCAGTATTGGGACATTACAATCTATTGTTCTCAGATTCTGGTCCAGTACTGTAAACATTCCGCTCTATTGTTCCCAGATTCTGATCCAGTGCTGGAACACTACAGTCTATTGTTCTCAGATTCTGCTCCATTATTGGAACATTGCAGTTGATTGTTCTCAGAATCTGATCCTTTATTAGAACATCCCGGTCCATTTTCCCGACATTGCCATTCATTATTGGAACATGATGGACTGTTGTTCTCGGATTCTGATCCATTATAGGAAAATTGCAGTCTATTTTTCTCAGATTCCGATCCATTATTAGAGCATCCCGGTCCATTGTTCCCACATTGTCATCCATTATTGGAACACTACAGTATGTTGTTCTCAGAATGTCATCCATTATCGGATAATCCCTTTCCATTGTTCCCAGACTTTGGGCCAGTATTGGAACATTACGGTCTAATATTCTCCGATTCTGGCCCAGTATTGGAACATTCCGGTCCATTGTTCTCATATTCCGATCCAGTATTGGAACATTACAGTCTATTGTTCAGATTCTGATCAACGATTGGAACATTTCAGTCTATTGTTCTCAGATTCTGCTCCAGTATTGGAACATGACTGTCTATTGATCTCAGGTTCTGATCCATCATTGTAATATCCCAGTCCACTGTTCTCAGATTCTGATCCAGTATTGGAACATTGCATTCTATTGTTCACAGAATCTGAGCCAGTAATGGAACATTGAAGTCTACTGTTCTCAGATTCTGATAAATGATTGGAACATTAGAGTCCGATCCAGGATTCAAACTTTGCAGTGGATTGTTCCCAGATTCTGATCGAGCATTGGAACATTACAATCTATTGTTCACAGATACTGATCCATTATTGGAAATTTGCAGTCTGTTTTTTTCTCAGAGTCTGAACCAGTATTGGAACATTACAGCGTATTGTTCCCAGAGTCCGATCCAGTATTCGAACATTGCAGTCTATTGTTCTCAGATTCTGATCCAGTATTTGACCTTTATAATCCACTGTTCTCAGATTCTGCTCCATTATTGGAACATTACGGCCTATTGATCTCAGATTCTGATCCATCATTCTAATATCCCGGTCCATTGTTCTCAGATTCTGATCCAGTATTGGAACATTACTGTCTATTGTTTTCAGATTCTGTTCAATTATTCTAACTCTGCAGTCTGTTGTTCACAGATTTTGATCCATTATTGGAACATTGCAGTCTATTGTTCTCAGATTCTGAGCCAGTATTGGAATATTACAGCCTATAGTTTTCAGATTCTGATCCGCTTTTGGAACATGTTATTCCCAGATTCTGATCCATAATGGAACATTACAGTGTATTGTTCTCAGATTCTGATCCAGTATTGGACCATTGCACTCTATTTTTCGCAGATTCTGATCCATAATAGAACATTACAGTATATTGTTCTTAGATTCTGATCCAGTATTGGAAATTGCAGTCTATTGTTGCCAGGTTCTGATCAAGTATTGGAACATTGCAGTCAATTTTTCTCTGATTCTGGTCCAGTCTTGTAAAATCCCAGTCCATTGTTCCCACAGTCCAATCCAGTATTGGAACATTGCCGTCTCTTGTTCTCAGATTCTGATCCAGTATTTTAACTTTGCAGACTATTGAGCTCAGATTCTGATCCAGTATTGGAACATGAGAGTGTATTTTTCTCCGATTCTGACTCATTATTGGAACATGCAGTCGATTGATCTCAGATTCTGATCCAGTATTGTAACATCCCAGTCTATTGTTCCAAGATTCTGATCCAGTGCTGGAACTTTACAGTCTCTCGATCTCAGAATCTGATCCAGTATTGAAACATTGCAGTCTATTGTTCTCAGATTCTGATCCAGTATTGGGACATTACAATCTATTGTTCTCAGATTCTGGTCCAGTACTGTAAACATTCCGCTCTATTGTTCCCAGATTCTGATCCAGTGCTGGAACACTACAGTCTATTGTTCTCAGATTCTGCTCCATTATTGGAACATTGCAGTTGATTGTTCTCAGAATCTGATCCTTTATTAGAACATCCCGGTCCATTTTCCCGACATTGCCATTCATTATTGGAACATGATGGACTGTTGTTCTCGGATTCTGATCCATTATAGGAAAATTGCAGTCTATTTTTCTCAGATTCCGATCCATTATTAGAGCATCCCGGTCCATTGTTCCCACATTGTCATCCATTATTGGAACACTACAGTATGTTGTTCTCAGAATGTCATCCATTATCGGATAATCCCTTTCCATTGTTCCCAGACTTTGGGCCAGTATTGGAACATTACGGTCTAATATTCTCCGATTCTGGCCCAGTATTGGAACATTCCGGTCCATTGTTCTCATATTCCGATCCAGTATTGGAACATTACAGTCTATTGTTCAGATTCTGATCAACGATTGGAACATTTCAGTCTATTGTTCTCAGATTCTGCTCCAGTATTGGAACATGACTGTCTATTGATCTCAGGTTCTGATCCATCATTGTAATATCCCAGTCCACTGTTCTCAGATTCTGATCCAGTATTGGAACATTGCATTCTATTGTTCACAGAATCTGAGCCAGTAATGGAACATTGAAGTCTACTGTTCTCAGATTCTGATAAATGATTGGAACATTAGAGTCCGATCCAGGATTCAAACTTTGCAGTGGATTGTTCCCAGATTCTGATCGAGCATTGGAACATTACAATCTATTGTTCACAGATACTGATCCATTATTGGAAATTTGCAGTCTGTTTTTTTCTCAGAGTCTGAACCAGTATTGGAACATTACAGCGTATTGTTCCCAGAGTCCGATCCAGTATTCGAACATTGCAGTCTATTGTTCTCAGATTCTGATCCAGTATTTGACCTTTATAATCCACTGTTCTCAGATTCTGCTCCATTATTGGAACATTACGGCCTATTGATCTCAGATTCTGATCCATCATTCTAATATCCCGGTCCATTGTTCTCAGATTCTGATCCAGTATTGGAACATTACGGCCTATTGATCTCAGATTCTGATCCATCATTGTAATATCCCGCCCCATTGTTCTCAGATTCTGATCCAGTATTGGAACATTACAGTCTATTGTTCAGATTCAGATCAACGATTTTCTTGGGGAAAAGTACCGAAGGAAAGTGGAGGATTTTCAAGGAATGTTTGTCTGGAGCTCTGCATGACAACGTTCCGATGAGACAGGGGGGTGTTGGTAGGGTACGGGAACCGTGGTGCACGAAGGTTGCGATGAACCTGGTGAATAAGAAAAGAGAGGCGTACAGAAGGTTCAGAGAGCTAGGAGGTGTTAAGGATTTAGAGGAGTATACGGGATGTAGGAAGGAGCTTAAGAAGGAAATTAGGAGAGCGAGAAGGGGTCATGAGAAGGCCTTGGCGGGTAAGATTAAGGAGAACCCCAAGGCTTTCTACAAATATGTCAAGAGTAAAAGGATGAGATGTGAAGGCATAGGACCCTTAAAAGGTGAAGGGGGAAAAGTTTGTGCGGAACCGTTAGAAATGGCGGAGCTGCTTAATGAATACTTTACCTCGGTATTCACGGTGGAAAGGGATCTGGGTGGTTGTACTGCTGGTTTGCGGTGGACAGAAAGGATCGAGCATGTGGACATAAAGAAAGAGGATGTGTTGGAACTATTGAATGGCATCAAGGTTGGTAAGTCGCCGGGACCGGATGGGATGTACCCCAGGTTACTGTGGGAGGCGAGGGAGGAGATTGCGGAGCCTTTGGCGATGATCTTTGCATCGTCGATGGAGACGGGAGAGGTTCCGGAGGATTGGAGGATTGCAGATGTGGTCCCTATATTCAAGAAAGGGAACAGGGACAGCCCGGGAAATTACCGACCGGTGAGTCTAACCTCAGTGGTTGGTAAGTTAGAACATAGAACATAGAACATTACAGCGCAGAACAGGCCCTTCGGCCCACGATGTTGCACCGACCAGTTAAAAAAAAAACTGTGACCCTCCAACCTAAACCAATTTCTTTTCGTCCATGAACCTATCTACGGATCTCTTAAACGCCCCCAAACTAGGCGCATTTACTACTGATGCTGGCAGGGCATTCCAATCCCTCACCACCCTCTGGGTAAAGAACCTACCCCTGACATCGGTTCTATAACTACCCCCCCTCAATTTAAAGCCATGCCCCCTCGTGCTGGATTTCTCCATCAGAGGAAAAAGGCTATCACTATCCACCCTATCTAAACCTCTAATCATCTTATATGTTTCAATAAGATCCCCTCTTAGCCGCCGCCTTTCCAGCGAAAACAATCCCAAATCCCAAATCCCAAAGTTGATGGAGAGGATCCTGAGAGACAGGATTTATGATCATCTAGAGAAGTTTAGTATGATCAAAAGTAGTCAGCACGGCTTTGTCAAGGGCAGGTCGTGCCTTACGAGCCTGGTTGAGTTCTTTGAAAATGTGACCAAACACATTGACGAAGGAAGAGCGGTGGATGTGGTCTATATGGACTTCAGCAAGGCGTTCGATAAGGTCCCCCATGCAAGACTTCTTGAGAAAGTGAGAGGGCATGGGATCCAAGGGGCTGTTGCCTTGTGGATCCAGAACTGGCTTGCCTGCAGAAGGCGGAGAGTGGCTGTGGAGGGGTCTTTCTCTGCATGGCGGTCAGTGACCAGTGGAGTGCCCCAGGGATCTGTTCTGGGACCCTTGCTGTTTGTCATTTTCATAAATGACCTGGATGAGGAAGTGGAGGGATGGGTTGGTAAGTTTGCTGACGACACCAAGGTAGGTGGTGTTGTGGATAGTTTGGAGGGATGTCAGAAGTTGCAGCGAGACATAGATAGAATGCAAGACTGGGCGGAGAACTGGCAGATGGACTTCAACCCGGATAAGTGTGTGGTGATCCATTTTGGCAGATCCAATGGGATGAAGCAGCAATATAATATGAAGGGTACCATTCTTAGCAGTGTAGAGGATCAGAAGGACCTTGGGGTCCGGGTCCATAGGACTCTTAAATCGGCCTCGCAGGTGGAGGATGCGGTCAAGAAGGCGTACGGCGTACTGGCCTTCATTAATCGAGGGATTGAGTTTAGGAGTCGGGAGATAATGCTGCAGCTTTATAGGACCCTGGTTAGACCCCACTTGGAGTACTGCGCGCAGTTCTGGTCACCTCATTACAGGAAATATGTTGAAGCCATTGAAAGGGTGCAGAGGAGATTTACAAGGATGTTGCCTGGATTGGGGGGCATGCCTTATGAGGATAGGTTGAGGGAGCTTGGTCTCTTCTCCCTGGAGAGACGAAGGATGAGAGGTGACCTGATAGAGGTTTACAAGATGTTGAGAGGTCTGGATAGGGTAGACTCTCAGAGGCTATTTCCAAGGGCTGAAATGGTTGCTACGAGAGGACACAGGTTTAAGGTGCTGGGGGGTAGGTACAGAGGAGATGTCAGGGGTAAGTTTTTCACTCAGAGGGTGGTGGGTGAGTGGAATCGGCTGACGTCGGTGGTGGTGGAGGCAAACTCGTTGGGGTCTTTTAAGAGACTTCTGGATGAGTACATGGGATTTAATGGGATTGAGGGCTATAGATAGGCCTAGAGGTGGGGATGTGATCGGCGCAACCTGTGGGCCGAAGGGCCTGTTTGTGCTGTGGCTTTCTATGTTCTATGTTCTATGTTCTATCACAGTCTGTCGTTCTCAAATTCTGATCCTTTATTGGAACATTACAGTCTATTGTTCTCAGATTCTGGTCCAGTACTGTAACATTCCGCTCTATTGTTCCCAGATTCTGATGCATTATTGGAACATTGCAGTCTATTGTTCTCAGATTCTGATCCAGTATTGGAACTTCGCAGTCTATTTGTCTCAGATTCTGATGCATTATTGGAACATTGCAGTCTATTGTTCTCAGATTCTGTTCAATTATTCTAACATTGCGGTCTATTGTTCTCAGATTCTGTTCAATTATTCTAACATTGCGGTCTCTTGTTCTCAGATTCTGCTCCAGTATTGGAACATGACTGTCTATTGATCTCAGATTCTAACCCATCATTGTAATATCCCGGTCAACTGTTCTCAGTATCTGATTCAGTAATGGAACATTACAGTGTGTTGTTCTCAGATTCTGAACCAGTTTTGTAACATTACAGTGTATTGTTCTCAGATTATTATCCAGTATTGGAACATTGCAGTCTATTGTTCAGATTCTGATCAATGTTTGGAACATTACAGTGTTGTTCTCAAATTCTGATCCTTTATTGGAACATTACAGTCTATTGTTCTCAGATTCTGATCCAGTGTTGGAACACTACAGTCGATTGTTTTCGGAATCTGTTCAATTATTCTAACATTGCAGTCTATTGTTCTCAGATTATGATCCTTTTTTGGAACATTGCAGTCTATTTTTCTCAGATTCTGATCCATTGTAGGAACAACCCGTATCATTGTTCCCACATTCTGATCCAGTATTGGAACATTGCAGTCTCTTTTTCTCAGGTTTGAATCCATTATTGGAATATTACAGTCTATTGTTCTCAGACTCTGATCCATTATAGGAATAGCCCGGTCCATTGTTCCCACATTCCGATCCAGCATTGGAACATTGCCGTCTCGTGTTCTCAGATTCTGATCCAGTTTTGAAACATTGCAGTCGATTGATCGCAGATTCTGATCCATTATTGGAACGTTCGAGTCTATTGTTCTCAGATTCTGATCCATTATTGGAACATAACAGTGTATTTTTCTCAGATTCTGATCCATTATTGGAACATTACAGTGTGTTGTTCTCAGATGATGATCCAGTGTTGGCACATTACAGTCTATTGTTCTCCGACTCTGATCCAGTATTGTAACTTCCCTGTCTATTGTTCCCAGATTATAATCCAGTATTGGAATATTGCAGTCTATTGTTCTCATAATTTGATCCATTACTCGAGCGTCCCCGTCCATTGTTCCCACATGGTCATCCATTATTGGAACATTACAGTGCATTGTTCTCAGATTCTCATCCATTATTGGAAAATCCCTTTCCATTGTTCCCAGACTTTGAACCAGTATTTGAACATTACAGTCTAATATTCTCCGATTCTGACCCAGTATTGGAACATTGCAGTCTCGTGTTCTCAGATTCTGATCAATGATGGGAACATTACAGCCTGTTCTTCTCAAATTCTGATCCAGTATTGGAACATGACAGTGTATTGTTCTCACAATCTGATCCAGTATTGGAAAATTGCAGTCTATTTTTCTCAGATTCTGAACCAGGATTGGAACATTACACCTATTGTTCTCAGAGTCCGATCCAGTATTCAAACTTTGCAGTGTATTGTTCTCAGATTCTGATCCAGCATTGAAACATTACAATCTATTGTTCACAGAAACGTATCCATTATTGGAAATTTCCAGTGTGTTTTTTTCTCAGAGTCTGAAACAGTTTTGGAACATTACAGCGTATTTCCAGAGTCCGATCCAGCATTCGAACATTTCAGTCTATTGTTCTTAGATTCTGATCCAGTATTGGAACATTGCAGTCTGTTGCTCTCAGGTTCTGATCCTTTATAGGAAGAGCCCGGCCCCTTGTTCCCACATTGTCATCCATTATTGGAAGACTACAGTGTATTGTTCTCAGATTCTCATCCATTATTGGAACATTCCTTCCATTATTCCCAGACTCTGAACCAGTATTGGAACATACAGTCTAATGTTCTCCGATTCTGATCCAGTATTGGAACATTGCAGTCTATTGTTCTCAGTTTCTGATCAATGATTGGAACATTACAATCTGTTGTTCTCAAATTCTGATCCAGTATTGGAACATTGCATTCCATTGTTCTCAGATTATAATCCTTTATTGGAACATTGCAGTCTCTTTTTCTCAGATTCTGATCCATTATTGGAACATTGCAGTCTATTGTTCTCAGATTCTGATCCAGTATTGGAATATTACAGTCTATTGATATCAGATTATATTTTTCTCAGATTCTAATCCATTATAGGAACAACTCGGACCATGGTTCCCACATTCTGATCCAGTATTGGAACATTGCAGTCTATTTTTCTCAGATTCTGATCCATTATACGAACAACCCGGACCATTGTTCCCACATTCTGATCCCGTATTGAAACTTTTCAGTCTATTTTTCTCAGATTCTGAACCAGTATTGGAACATTAGAGTCTATTGTTCTCAGAGTCTGATCCATTTTTCGAACATTGCAGTGTATTGTTCTCAGATTCTGATCTAGTATTAGAATATTTCAGTCTATTTTTCAGATTCATATCAATGATTGGAACATTACAGTCTGTTGTTCTCAGATTCTGATCCAGTGCTGGAACATTGCAGTCTATTGTTCTCAAATTCTGTTCAATTATTCTAACATTACAGTCTATTGTTCAGATTCGGATCCATCATTGTAATATCCCGGTCCGTTGTTCACAGATTCTGATCCAGTATTGGAACATGACAGTCTATTGTTCAGATTCTGGTCAATGATTGGAACATTACAGGCTGTTGTTCTCAGGTTCTGATCTATTATTGGAAAAATTGCAGTCTATTTTTCTCTGATTCTGAACCAGGAGTGGAACATTACAGTCTATTGTTCTCAGACTCCGATCCATTATTCGTACATTGCAGTGTATTGTTCTCAGATTCTGATCTCGCATTGGAACATTACAGTCTCATGATCTCAGATCCTGATCCATCATTGTAATATCCCGGTCGATTGTTCTCAGATTCTGATCCAGTATTGGAACATTACAGTCTTTTATTCAGATTCTGATCAATGATTGGAACCTTGCAGTGTTGTTCTCAAATTCTAATCTTTATTGGAACATTTCAGTCTATTGTTCTCCGATTCTGATCCAATATTGGAACATTGCAGTCTCTTTTTCTCAGATTCTGAACCAGTATTGGAACATTTCAGTCTATTGTTTAGATTCTGATCAATCATTGGGACATTACAGTGTTGTTCTCAAACTCTGATCCTTTATTGGACCATTACTGTCTGTTGTTCTCAGATTCTGATCCATTATTGGAAAATTGCAGTCTATTTTTCTCAGGTTCTGAACCATGATTGGAACATTGCAGCCTATTGTTCTCAGAGTCCGATCGATTATTTGAACATTGCAGTGTATTGTTCTCAGATTATGATCCAGTATTGGAACATTACAATATATTGTTCATAGAGTCTGATCCATTAATGGAAAATTGCAGTCTATATTTCTCAGATTCTGAACCAGTATTTGAACATTACAGTCTATTGTTCTCAGAGTCCGATCCATTATTCGAACATTGCAGTGCATTGTTCTCAAATACTGATCTAACATTGGAACATTACAGTCTATTTTTCTCAGATTCTGATCCAGTATTGTAAAATCCCGGTCTGTTGTTCCCAGATTCTAATCCAGTATTGGAATATTACAGCCTATAGTTTTCAGATTCTGATCCATTATTGGAACATTGCAGCCTACTGTTCTCAGATTCTGATCCAGTATTGGAACATTGCAGTCTATTTTTCTCATATTCTGAACCAGTATTTTAAAATCCTGGTCTATTGTTCCCAAATTCTAATCCAGTATTGGAAAATTACAGCCTATAGTTGTGAGATTCTGATCAATTATTGGAACATCCCGGTCTATTGTTCCCAGATTCTGATCCAGTATTGGAACTTTGCAGTCTATTGATCTCAGATTCCGACAAAGTAAATATGAGTGTGTATTTTCCTCAGCTTCTGATTCATTATTGGAACATTGCAGTCTATTGACCTCAGATTCTGATCCAGTATTGGAACATTACAGTCTATTGATCTCAGATTCTGATCCAGTATTTTAACATGACTGTCTATTGTTCTCAAATTCTCAGCCATTATTGGAACATTGCAGTCTATTGATTTCAGAGTCTGATCAATTATTGAAACATTACAGTCTAATGCTCTCAGATTCTGATTCATTATTGGAACATTATAGTCTAGTGTTCCCAGATTCTAATCTGTATTGGAACATTAAAACCCCTCGTTCCCAGACTCTGATAAATTATTGGAACATTGCAGTCTCTTGTTCTCAGTTTCATATTCAGTATTGGAACATTGCAGTGTATTTTTCTTAGAATCTTATCCATTATTGGCTCATCCCTGTCCATTGTTTCCAGATTCTGATTCATTATTGGAACATGACAGCCTATTGTTCCTAGATTGTGATCCATTATTGGAGCATTACGGTCTGTTATTCTCAGATTCTGTTCCATTATTGGAAAATTGCAGTCTATTTGTCTCAGATTCTGAACCGGTATTGGAAAATTACAGTCTCCTGTTTTCAGATTCTGATCCAGTATTGGAACATTAGAGTTGATTGTTCTCAGATTCTGATCCATTATTGGAACATCCCTTTTCATTGTTCCCAGTCTCTGAACCAGAATTGGAACATTACAGTCTAATATTCTCAGATTCTGGCCCAGTATTTGAACAATGAAATCGATTCTTCTCAGATTCTGATCCATTATTCGAACATTGCCGTCGAATATTCTCAGATTCTGATCCAGTATTGGAACATTACAGTTTATTGTTCTCAGTATCTGAGCCAGTATTAGAACATTGCAGTCATTTGTTCTCAGATTCAGATCAATTATTGGAACATTACAGTCTGTTGTTCTCAAATTCTGCAAAGTTTCAATTCTGAATCAGAATGTGGGAACAATGGTCCGGGGTTGTTCCAATACTGGATCAGAATCTGAGAACAATAGACTGTAATGTTCCAATAATGTATCAGAATCTGAGAACAATAGACATGGATGTCCCATTAATGGATCAGAATCTGAGAACAATACACTGTAATGTTTGATTATGGATCAGAATCTGGGAACAATAGACTGCAATGGTCCAATCCTGGATCAGAATCAGAGAACAAGACACTGCAAAGTTCCAATATTGGATCAGAATCTGGGAACAATAGACCGGGATGTTCCAATAATGGATCAGAATCTGAGATCAATAGACTACAATGTTTCAATACTGGATCAGAATCTGAAACCAAGAGACTGCAATATTACGATACTGGACAGAATCTGAGAACAATAGACTGTAATGTTCCAATAATGGATCAGAATCGGAGAACCAAAGGCTGTAATCTTCAAATAATGGATCAGAAAGTGGGAACAATAGACCGGGCTGTTACAATAGTGGATCCGAATCTGTGAACAATAGAATGTAATATTCCAACACTGGATCAGAATCCGAGAACAATAGACTGCAATACTGGGCGGCACGGTAGCGCAGTGGTTAGCACTGCTGCTTCACAGCTGCAGGGGCCTGGGTTCAATTCCCGGCTCGGGTCAGTGTCTGTGTGGAGTTTGCACATTCTCCTCGTGTCTGCGTGGGTTTCCTCCGGGTGCTCCGGTTTCCTCACACTGTCCAGAGATGTGCGGGTTATGTTGATTGGTCAGGTTAAAAAATTGCCCCATGGAATCCTAGGATGCGTAGGTTAGAGGGATTAGCGGGTAAATATGTCGGGGTCGGGACTGGGTGGGATTGTGGTCGGTGCAGACTCGATGGGCCGAATGGCCTCCTTCTGCACTGTAGGGTTTCTATGATTTTCTTCTATGATATTCCAACACTGGATCTGAGAATCTGAGAACAATAGAATGTAATATTCCAACACTGGATCAGAATTTGAGAACAATAAACTGTAATGTTCCAAAAATGGATCAGAATCTGAGAACAATAGACTGTAATGTTCCTATAATGGATCAGAATCTGAGATCAATAGACAGCAACGTTTCAGTACTGGATCATAATCTGAGAATAATAGACGGTAATGTTTCAATAAAGCATCATAATCTGAGAACAACACACTGTAATGTTCCAATAATTCATCTGAATCTGGGAACACGGGACCGGGATGTGGCAATGATGGATCAGAATCTGAAATCAGTCGACTATTCTGATCTAATACTGGATCAGAATCTGAGAACAATCGACTGTAATGTTCGAATACTGGATCGAACTCTGAGAACAATAGGCTGTAATGTTCCAATCTTGGTTCACACTGTGAGAAAATAGAGTGCAATTTTCCAATAATGGATCAGAATCCGAGAACAATACATTGCGCTGTTCCAATATTGGATCAGAGTCTGAGAACAATAGGCTGCAATGTTCGAGTAACGGATCGGACTCTGGGAACAATAGACTGTAATGTTCCAATACTGGATCAGAATATCAGAACAACAGACTGTAATATTACATTAAGTGATCTGAATCTGAGAACAATAGACTGCAATGTTCCAATACTGGTTCAGATTCTGAGAACAAGAGACTGCAATGTTCCAATACTGGATGCGAATCTGAGAATATAAGACTCTAATGTTCCAATTCTGGTTCAGAGTCTGGGAACAATGGAAAGGGATGTTCCAATACTGGATCAGAATTTGAGTACAACAGACTGCAATGGTCCAATACTGGCTCAGATTCTGAAAAGAATAGACTGCAATGTTGGAATACTGGATCACAATCTGAGAACAATAGACTGTAATGTTGCACTACAGGATCATAATCTGAGAACAAAACTCTGTAATGCTCCAGCACAGGATCACAATTTGAGAACAACAGACTGTAATGTTCCAATAATGAATCCGAATCTGAGGACAATAGACTAATGTTCCAATAATGGATCAGAATCAGGTAACAATGGACTGGGATGTCCGATTAGTGGATCAGAATCTGAGAACAATAGGCTGTAATGTTCCAATATTGGTTCAGAACCAGAGAAAAACAGACTGCAATTTTCCAATAATGGGTCAGAATCTGAGAACAATCGACTGTAATGTTCCAATAATGGATCAGAATTTATGTACAACAGACTGTAATGGTCCAATTTTGGATCAGATTCTGAGAGCAATAGACTGCAATGTTCCAATAATGGATCAGAATCTGAGAACAATAGACTGCAATGTTCCAATAATGGATCAGAATGTGAGAACAATAGACTGCAATGTTCCAATACTGGATCAGAATCTGAGAACAATAGATGGCAATGTTCCAATACTGGATCAGAATCTGAGAACAATAGATTGCAATGTTCCAATACTGGATCAGAATCTGAGAACAATAGACTGCAATGTTCCAATAATGGATCAGAATCTGAGAACAATAGATTACAATGTTCCAATAATGGATCAGAATCTGAGAACAATAGATTGTAATGTTCCAATAATGGATCAGAATCTGAGAACAATAGACTGCAATGTTCCAATAATGGATCAGAATCTGAGAACAATAGATTGTAATGTTCCAATAATGGATCACAATCTGAGAACAATAGACTGTCATGTTGCACTAAAGGATCATAATCTGAGAACAAAACTCTGTAATGCTCCAGCACAGGATCACAATTTGAGAACAACAGACTGTAATGTTCCAATAATGAATCCGAATCTGAGGACATTATACGAATGTTCCAATAATGGATCAGAATCAGGTAACAATGGACTGGGATGTCCGATTAGTGGATCAGAATCTGAGAACAATAGACTACAATGTTCCAATATTGAATCAGAACCAGAGAAAAACAGACTGCAATGTTCCAATAATGGATCAGAATCTGAGAACAATAGATGGCAATGTTCCAATACTGGATCAGAATCTGAGAACAATAGATTGCAATGTTCCAATACTGGATCAGAATCTGAGAACAATAGACTGCAATGTTCCAATAATGGATCAGAATCTGAGAACAATAGATTGCAACGTTCCAATAATGGATCAGAATCTGAGAACAATAGACTGCAATGTTCCAATAATGGATCAGAATCTGAGAACAATAGATTGTAATGTTCCAATAATGGATCAGAATCTGAGAACAATAGATTGTAATGTTCCAATAATGGATCACAATCTGAGAACAATAGACTGTCATGTTGCACTAAAGGATCATAATCTGAGAACAAAACTCTGTAATGCTCCAGCACAGGATCACAATTTGAGAACAACAGACTGTAATGTTCCAATAATGAATCCGAATCTGAGGACATTATACTAATGTTCCAATAATGGATCAGAATCAGGTAACAATGGACTGGGATGTCCGATGAGTGGACCAGAATCTGAGAACAATAGACTATAATGTTCCAATATTGAATCAGAACCAGAGAAAAACAGACTGCAATTTTCCAATAATGGGTCAGAATCTGAGAACAATAGACTGTAATGTTCCACCAAAGGATCATAATCTGAGAATAAAACTCTGTAATGTTCCAGCACAGGATCAGAATTTGAGAACAAAAGACTGGAATGTTCCAATAATGAATCTGAATCTGAGTAATGTTCCAATAATGGATCAGAATCAGGTCACAATGGACTGGGATGTCCGAATCGTGGATCAGAATCTGAGAACAATAGATTGTAATGTCCCAATACTGGATCAGAATCTGAGAACAACAGACTGCAATGTTCGAATAATGGATCGGACTCTGAGAACAATAGACTGTAATGTTCAAGTACTGGATAAGAATTTGAGAACAGTAGACTTCAATGTTCCCATAAAGGATCAGAATCTGAGAACAGGGGAGTGTAATGTTCCAATGCTGGATCAGAGTCAGGGAACAATGGACCGGGATGTTCCAATACTGCAGCAGAATCTGAGAACAATAGACTGTAATGTTCCAATACAGGATCAGAATCTGAGAACAATAGACTGCAATGTTCCCAAAATGTATCAGAATCTGAGAACAATAGACTGTAATGTTCCAATACTGGGTCAGGATCTGGGAATAATAGAACGGGATGTTACAATACTGGATCAGAATCTGACAACAATAGACTGTAATGTGAGAACATAAAAACATAAGAAATAGGAGCAGGAGTAGGCCATCTCGCCCCTCAAGCCTGCTCCGCCATTCAATAAGAAATTGGCTGATCTGATAGTGGGTTCAGTTCCACTTACCCGCCCGCTCCCACTAATCCTTAATTCCCTTAATGGTTAAAAATCTATCTATCTGTGACTTAAACACATTTAACGAGGTAGCATCGACTGCTTCATTGGGCAGAGAATTCTAAAGATTCACTGAGCTTTTGGAGAAGAAGTTCCTCCTCAACTCTGTTCTAAATTGACTCCCCCATATTTTGAAGCTATGCCCCCTAGTTCTTGTTTCCATTGTAAGTGGGAATAACCTCACTTCTTCTAACCTGTCTCGCCCCTTCATTATCTTTTATGTCTCCATAAGATCTCCCCTCAACCTTCTAAACTCCAATGAGTACAGGCCCAGTCTACTCAATCTCTCCTCATAAGCTGACCCCCTCATCTCCGGAATCGACCTGGTGAACCTTCTCTGTACCCCCTCCAAAGCTAATATATCCTTTCTTAAATAAGGGGACCAAAACTGTACACAGTACTCTAGGTGCGGCCTCACCAGTACCCTGTACAGTTGCAGCAAGACCTCCCTGCTTTTATACTCCATCCCTCTCACGATAAAGGCCAACATTCCATTTGCCTTCTTGATCACCTGCTGCACCTGCAAACTGAGTTTTTGTGATTCATGCACAAGGACCCCCAGCTCCCTCTGCAAAGCAGCATGTTGTAATTCTTCACCGTTTAAATAAGAGTCCATTTTACTATTATTCCTTCCAAAGTGGATAACCTCACACTTACCAACGTTATACTCCATCTGCCAGATCCTTGCCCACTGACTTAGCCGATCCAAATCTCTCTGCAGACTCTCTGTGTCCTCCACGCAATTTGCTTTCCCACTCATCTTTGTGTCATCCGCAAACTTTGTTACCCTACACTCGCTCACCTCCTTCAGATCATCTATGTATATGGTAAATAGTTGAGGCCCCAGCACCGATCCCTGCGGCACGCCACTAGTCATTGATTGCCAACCGGAAAAGCACCCATTTATTCCGACTCTCTGCTTTCTGTTAGATAGCCAATCCTCAATCCACGCTAACACTTTACCCCCAACTCCGTGGACCTTAATCTTATGCAGCAACCTTTTGTGAGGCACCTTATCGAATGCCTTCTGGAAATTTATTTACACAACATCCACCGGTTCCCCTCTGTCAACTGCACTCGTCGTATCCTCAAAGAATTCCAGTAACTTAGTCAAACATGGCTTTCCCTTCAAGAATCCATGCTGCGTCTGCTTGATTGAATCATTCTTTTCCAGGTGACTTGTTATTTCTTCCTTAATGATAGATTCCAGCATTTTCCCAACTCCGGATGTTAAGCTAACCGGCCTGCAGTTACCTGCCTTTTGTCTACCTCCTATTTTAAACAGTGGCGTTACATTCGCTGTTTTCCAATCAGCTGGCACCTCCCCAGAGTCCAGTGAATTTTGATAAATTACAAATAATGAATTTGCTATTACTTCTGCCGTTTCTTTTAGTGCCATGGGATGCATTCCATCCGGACCAGGGGACTTGTCTACCATTAGTCCCATTAGCCTACCCAGCACTACCTCTTTAGTAAGAGTGATCGTTTTAAGGTCCTCATCCCCGACAGTCCCGGGTAAGGGCAGAAGTTGTTTTTTGTAGTTTAGTTCGGGCATCATGATCGGCATAGGTTTGGAGGGCCGAAGGGCCTGTTCCTGTGCTGTACTTTCCTTTGTTCTTTTTTGATTATTGATTACCTTGGATGACACCCTCAGGATGTAGTCTCCTTTCCTGACAACTTTGCTTACATTATCATCAAAATGGTCTCACGAATGGACCCTGAGGAAGGGTCACACAGACGTGAAACATTGGCTCTATTCTCTCTCCACAGATACTGACAGACCTGCTGAGATCTCCCAGCATTTTCTGTTTCTGTATTCATTTCCTGACTCCATTTGCTTTCATTCCCACGCAGCGTTCTCCTGTTCAGTTGACATGTAAATGTTGAAATGTTCAGCAAACTGCTGGTTAATTCCGGGAAATATTAAGGCAAGTCCCCGAAAAATGCATCATTCCTCAATCCATCTCGCGCCAGCTGCCCCATCCGTTACGTCTCTCCTATACATTGCAACAACCCTTTCTTCATCCTCGCCAAGAATATCGTCACCTTGGCTTATTCCTGTGCCAGGTCACAAGCTCCGCATGAAGCCAAGAGGCGGAGAACCAGTTGGGAGCAGCACACTTGTTTATAAAGCGAGAATTCACAATAAAGGAGACGCTGAGTTTGAGAATTTACCATAATGTGGACGTTCCAGAGCATCATCCTTCTGTTTGGACTGCTGGTTAAAGTCATGGGGGAGTAGGGACTTCGAGGGCCGAAGGGCCTGTTTCGGTGCTGTACTTTCCTTTGTTCTTTGTATGTATGGGTGACATGGTGGCACAATGGTTAGCGCTGCTGCCTCACAGCGCCAGAGACCCGGGTTTGATCCCCGGTTTGGGTCACTGCCTGTGCGGAGTCTGCACGTTCTCCCCGTGTCTGCATGGGTTTCCTCCGGGTGCTCCGGTTTCCTCCCACAGATCAGAAGACATGCTGTTTAGTTGCATTGATCATGCTAAATCCTCCCTCAGTGTACCCGAACAGGCGCCGGAGTGTGGCAACTAGGAGATTATCACAGCAACTTCATTGCACTGTTAATGTGAGCCTACTTGTTACATGAATAAATAAGCTTTAGAAACTTGACCAGCGCTGTGTGAAAAGCAGAGAATGCCTGTCTTACACCATTGTATCAGTCACATTCTCAAAGGGGCCACACATTCAAAAGGAAATCCAAGCACCTCATGCTAAACAGTAACTTGTGGGCAGGAAATGCAGCTTTGGCACAGTCACCATCTCGTACCAGGACTACATTTATAATGAAATGAAATATGAGCTTTACTAAAAATTGTACTTCTTTTACTGAAAACGAAACAGTCCAGTGACTAAGCTGGGGCATCATACGCTGCTGCACAGATTGGCAACAGGGCTTCCCTCAGCACCCCTCGTGCTGATGTTGCTGTTATTGCTTTCATCAGAGGGCATGGAACAAGTAACATCTGACTCGATAATTCATGGAAGCCGAAAGTACAGAACACAACTGCATTCTTTGTCAGAAAGGCACCTGGATTGAGCTTTGCACCATCGGGTTGAAGCTCCCTCAGAGCGCCAGGGATCCTGGTCTGAATCTGACCTCGGGTCATTGTCTGTGTGGAGACCGCATATTTGCCCCGTGTCTGCATGGGTTTCCTCGAGGTGCTCCACTTTCCTCCCACAGTCCAAGGATGTGCAGGTTAGGTGCATTGGCCGTGCTAAAAATTGCCCGTTATTGTCAGGGAGACTATCAGGGTGGATGCGTGGAGTTACGGAATTAGGGCCTGGGTGGGTTTGTGGTCAGTACAGACTCATCATAAATTGTATCATAGAAACCCAACAGTGCGAAAGAGGCCATTCGGCCCATCGAGTCTGCACCAACAACAATCCCACCCAGGCCCTATCCCCATAACCCCACATAATTACCCCACCAACACCTCGAACCGACACATTCCGGGACACGAAGGGGAAATTTAGCCTATAATTCACCCCACTGACAGCCTGAATAAATTGCAATTATATTGTATCTTTAATGTAATGAAACAAACCGTAATGAAAAACATGAAACTTATTTCTGATCTGAATTTCTCATCACAATGAAACACTATTTTCATTGAAAATTGGGGATGAAGTGGAAATGATCGAGAGCTTCAGGTTTCTAGGTGTCCAGATCACCAACAACCTGCCCTGATCCCCCCACACCGATGCAAAAGTTAAGAAAACCCACCGGTGCCTCTACTTTCTCAGGAGGCTAAGGAAATTTGGCATGTCAGCTCCGACTCTCACCAACTTTTACAGATGCACCATAGAAAGCATTTTCTGGTTGTATCACAGCTTGGTCTGGCTTCTGCTCTGTCCAAGGCTGCAAGAAACTATAAAGGGTTGTGAACGAAGCCTAGTCCATCACTCAAACCAGCCTCCCACCCATTGACTCAGTCTACACTTCCCACTGCCTCGGGAAAAGCAGCCGGCAGAATCATGGACCCCACACACCCCGGACATTCTCTCTTCAACCTTCTTCTGTCGGGAAAAAGATACAAAATTCTGGGGTCACGTACCAACCGACTCAAGAACAGCTTCTTCCCTGCTGCCCTTAGACTTTTGAATGAATCTACCTTATATTCAGGTAGCCGCATACAACATATATTATATGTATTATATAATACTTTATTATTATTCTGTTAAGTTGATCCTTCTCTACACCCGAGCCATGACTGTAACACTACATTCTGCACTCTCTCCTTTCCTTCTCTATGAATGGTATGCTTTGTCCGTGTCACGCGCAAGAAACAATGTTTTTCACTATATACTAACACACTCAGGAGTGTTTCTGCTGTGTATTAAAGAGAAGACCTTCAGTGTGAGACCTCAGTAAATGGCCATGGTTTATGCCATAGGCAGACACCATCGCTTCTCTCAGAAAACACACTGATCCACTATCGGTCAAGCTGGAGCCAGTTACTATCCTATTCTCGCTGCCATTGGAGTTCCTGGTCGGTAATTGCAACCGATTAAAATATATTTATTCGTGTCACAAGCGGGCTTACATTAACACTACAATGAAGTTACTGTGAAAATCCCCTAATCACCACACTCCGGTTCCTGTTCGGGTACACTGAGGGAAAATTTAGCATGGTCAATGCACCTACCCAGCACGTCTTTCAGACTGTGGGAGGAAACCAGAGGAAACCCACGCAGACATGGAGAGAACATGCAGACTCCACACAGGCAGTGACACAAGCCAGGAACCGAACCCGGGTCCCTCGCTCTGTGAGGCAGCAGTGCTAACCACTCTGTCACCGCTACACCCGAAATAGATTGGACATAACGTCTGCTCTGAGGAGGCCTCCTCCCACCACCTCCTAACTTTGGAGAGAGTGAAGTTGCTTCCCCGCAGCAGAATACCTGGGCTGATGGAACGGCAGTGGTTCCCTCCTGACCAGAGGGACGGCTCACGGGACCACAGACCTGACCAGCGTCTATAGCTGCTGAGGTGTGATGAGGGGTTGCCAGCGATTCGTCTTTGCTGGAATATTATTGTTCAACTTTGTCAATCGGGTATAAATTACAAAAACGTAGAGGTCATGATGGAGTTGTATAGAGCGTTGGTTTGGCCACAGCTGGAGTACTGTGTGCAGTTCTGGTCGACACATTATAGGAAGGATGTGATTGCACTGGAGGTGGTGCAGAGGAGATTCACCAAGATGCTGCCTGGGACGGAACATTTAAGTTATGAAGAGAGGTAGGATCGGTTTGGTTTGTTGCCTCTGGAGCAGAGAAGACTGAGGGGTGACCTGATCGAGGTGTACAAGATTATGAAGGACATGGACAGGGTGGAGAGAGAGCAGCTGTTCCCCTGAGCTGAAGGGTCAGTTACGAGGAGGCAAAATTTAAAAATGAGGTGTGGGAGATTTAGGTGGTATATTGTGGACAGTCTTATTAAAATTCCAGTTGGTGAGAATAGTCTTATAAGCACTTTCATAGATAGAACATAGAACAGCACAGCACAGAACAGGCCCTTCAGCCCACAATGTTGTGCCGAACTTTATCTGAAACCAAGATCATAGAATCATAGAATCCATGCAGTGCAGAAGGAGGTTATTTGGCCCATCGTGTTCGCACTGACCACATTCCCACCCAGGCCCTATCCCCACAACCCCACATATTTACCCTACTACCCCCCTGCTAATTTCTTGTCAAAAATTTCTTCCACATGTTGATCGATCAAATTCCAGAAATAATACTCAAGGCAAAACTGCTATCACAATATTCAAGGCAAACCACATGAACTCTGACACTCTTCCACTGCACTGTGGAAATCCAAAATATTCAGAAACAGGGGGGCATTTTGAAGCATAAATCTTTCTTGGTTTCTGGATGGACACTTCAAGTTTTACAGCTTCACTCAGCAGAGTGCTAGTCACAAAATATCTCCTCATGCAGCCTGTATCGAGTCAAAGAGCAATACAGCATGGAAACAGGCCCTTCGGCCCAAACAGTCCATGCTGACCATGGTGCCCTCCCAGCTGGTCCCAATTGCCCGCGTTCATTCCATATCCCTCTAATCCTTTCCCTCTTTCCAAATGCTTTTTAAATGTTGCAATTGAACTTGCCTCAACCACTTTCTCTGGCAGCTCATTCCATACACACACTACCCTCTGCGTGAAGAAGTTGCCCCTCAGGTCCGTTTGAAATCTTCCCCTCTCACCTATATACATAATCATATAACCCAGCTCAGTGACTTTCTTTACATATCCTCCTTCCCTCCCATCCCCCATTTCATTATCTCTCGCACCTCTTTGAACTCCACTGTTCCAAGATATTAAGATCGTCCAGTTTCGATCAGGAATGGCTGCCTCCCACTTCGGGTAAAACAAAATGTACTAAGGTCCCCTCATTACTGATGAAACCTTTCCAAGTGATAAGAATCTTTTTATCTATGATTCTATGAAAATCCCGCAGAGTATCTGGAGCATTGTGTCCAGTTGTGGTCTCTTTATTTGAGGAAGGATGTTGCAGCATTGGAGGCAGTTCAGAGGAGGTTCACCAGATTGATTCTGGGGATGAGAGGATTGACGGATGAGGAGAGATTAATCACTTTGGGCTTGTACTCACTGGAGTTCAGAGGGATGAGAGGGGGTCTGATGGAGGTATATAAAATTTTAAAAGGGATTGATAAAGTAAATGTAGACCAAATGTTTCCTCTTATGGGGCAATCTCGAACAAGAGGTCACAGGTATAGGTTGAGAGGCGATAGATTTAAAACTGAGATGAGGAGGAACTACTTCTCGCAGAGGGTGGTGAGTTTGTGGAACTCGCTGCCGCATCGCGCGGTGGAGTCTGAATCATTGAATGGTTTCAAGAAGGAGATGGATATATTTCTGATAAAAAAAGGGATTAGGGGGATATGGGGAACAGGTGGGGAGGGGGATTTGAGACCAGGGAGAGATCAGCTATGATCTGATTGAATGGCGGATCAGGCTCGAAGGGCTGAATTTGCCGACTTCTGCTCTTAATTCCTGTTCCTATGTTATCGAGTCATTGAGGTTTACAGCATGGAAACAGGCCCTTCGGCCCAACCTGTCCGTGCCGCCCAGTTTTTACCTTTAAGCTCGTCCCAATTGCCCACATTTGGCCCATGTCTCTCTATACCCATCGTACCCATGTAACTGACTAAACGCTTTTTAAAATACAAAATTGTACCCCCCTCTCCTACTGCCTCTGGCAGCTTGTTCCAGACATTTACCACACTGTGTGTGAAAGACTTCCCCCTCTGGACGCTTCTGAATCTTTATTTTGAGGATTCTGTATTCTGCATCTGTTTTCACAGTTGAACATGTCATTTCCATAGCAGGAATAGAGGAAAACCAATGGACTTACTCATAAGAGCAAGGAGCTCTCAGTATCTGAAGGTGGAAGTATAAGTATAAGTCGAAGGATTTAAACCATATAACATCGCCAAAACTTAAAGCCGACTTTAGTGCTCTGAAATAGATAACTGCTGATATAGTAAATGTGCTGTTTTTATTAGTGTCACAAGTAGGCTTACATTAACACTGCAATGTAGTTCCTGTGAAAATCCCCTAGTCCCCACACTCCAGCGCTGTTTGGGTACACAGAGGGAGAATTTAACATGGCCAACGCACCTAACTAGCACGTCTTTCAGACTGTGGGAGAAAACGGGGACAGCCGGAGGAAACCCATGCAGACACGAAGAGAACATGCAGACTCCGCACAGACAGTGATCCAAGCCAGGAATCGAACCTGGGTCCCTGGCACTGTGAGGCAGCAGTGCTAACCACTGTACCACCGTGCTGCCCATTTCAGTTCACCACTCAAAGAACAAAGAACAGTACTACACAGGAACAGGCCCTTCGGCCCTCCAAGCCTGCGCCGATCATAATGCCTGCCTAAACTAAAACCGTATGCACTTACAGAATCCGTATCCTTCCATTCCCATTCTATTCATGTATTCATCGAGATGCCCCTTAAATGCCGCTATCGTACCTGCTCCCACCACCTCCTCGGGCAGTGCGTTCCAGCCATTCACCACCCTCTGTGTAAAAAACTTGCCTCACAGATCTCCTCTGATCTTTTCCCCACGCACCTTAAACCTATTGCCCCGAGTACTTGACTTTTCTACCCGAGGAAAGAGCCTCTGACTATCCACTCTGTCTATGCCACTCTTGGACAAGGTGTGGAGACAATATTTACAAATCACTGCAGCCTGTAGGGAGATTGAACTCACATCATTGGTAGTATACTGAATCACACCCTTGTCACGTAGGCAAGTGAGTTAACCGCCCTACACGATGGGGCCAGTTGATGTCATAGATTTGGATTACAACAATCCCATAGCATGCAGCACAAAGAGTCGAGGTGTCCGATTGTGGCTCAGGATGTCAGCCTGGATTGGATAGATAATTCGTCAGCAGGCACGGAACAGTGAGTCGGGATACTAAAGCACATTCAGGCTGGTTGGCTGTAACTTATGAAATGTTGCACAAATTTGTATTGGGGATGTAGCTGTTTATGTTTTTTTTATTATTTGTTCGTGGTACATGGGCGTCGCTGGCTGGGCCAACATTTATTGCCCATCCCTACTTGCTCGAGGGCAGTTGAGAGTCCACCACATTGCTGCGGCTCTGGAGTCACATGTGAGCCAGACCGGGTCCGCACGGCAGATTTCCTTCCCTGAAGGACATTCGTGAACCAGATGGGCTTTTCCGACAATCGACAATGGTTTCATGGTCATCAGTAGATTCTTAATTCCAGATATTTTTTATTGCATTCAAATTCCATCGTCTGTCGTGGCGGGATTCGAACCCGGGTCCCTGGAACATGAGCTGAGTTTCTGGATTAATAGTCTGGCGATAATACCACTAGGCCAATATATGTCAACAAAGTAACTGAAGATGCTGGGAGTAAGCTACCAGATTTCCAATATGCTTCTAAACTAATTGTGAATTAAAGCTATGAGGAGGATTCAAAGGGGCTGCACAGAGATATAGACAATAGAACAGAATGGGGAACAAGTTGGCAGATGGAGGAATAAAGTAAATTATTTAATTTTGTGATGATTTGTTTTGATTTGATTTGATTCTTGTCACATGTATTAGTATACAGTGAAAGGTATTGTTTCTTGCACGCTATACAGACAATGCATATTGCACAGTGGTGAGCAGCACAATGGCATGGTGGTGAGCACTGCTGCATCACAGCTCCAGAGAACTGGGTTTGATTCCCCGCTTGGGCCACTGTCTGTGTGGAGTTTTCACATTCTCCCTGTGTCTGCGTGGGTTTCCTCCGGGTCTGGTTTCCTCCCAAAATCCAAAGGTGTGCGGGTTAGTTGCATTGGCAATGATAAATTGCCCCTTAGTGTCCTGGGATATGTAGGTTAGAGGGATTAGCAGGGTAAATATTTGGGACGATGGGGATAGGACCCGGGTGGGATTGTTGTCAATGCAGACTCGATGGGCCGAATGGCCTCTTTCTTCACTGTCGGGTTTCTATGATTCCAGGGAAAGGAGAGGGTGCTGAATGTTACAGTCATATCTAGGGTGGAGAGAAAGGTCAACTTAATGCGGGGTAGATCCATTCAAAAGTCTGATGGCAGCAAGGAAGAGGCTGTTCTTGAGTTGGTTGGTACATGACCTCAGACGGAGGTCACCTGATGGAAGAAGGTGGGAGGGAGAATGCCCGGCGTGTGTGGGGTCCTTGATTATGGCGGCTGCTTTTCCGAGGCAGCGGGAAGTGTAGACAGAGTCAATGGATGGGAGGTGTGGATAGAGATGCGCAAAGAGACATATTTAGAATGTATATCTCTGTGAATGGAAAAGTACTGAAGGACCACAATCGATATGTCGATATATTATCCTGTGAATAGGGAGTCACTGAAATTCTGTATCTCGAGTTCAGATGTTTCCCTGTAGGTGGAGAGGCTGTTAGGGTGCAGGGAACTAATCAAGAAAGGTTGTCTTTAATAAAAATGTTAGTTTAAAAGTTTATTTATTAGTGTCACAAGTAGGCTTACATTAACATTGCAATGAAATTACTGTGACATCTTAGCGTTCAACTGAACTCAACCGTCCAACCTGCTTTGAGCTCAGCTCAAGTCATGCCATGGAATGTGAAGCTGTATAAACTCGATCCGCTTGAAGCCAATGCAAAAACAGAACTGAACCACTGGATTCCATTCAACCCAAAATAATGCAACATTTAACAAGGCAAAACCATCATGTGGCCACCGGGATTTACTGGATGGTTTCAGAATGAGAAATGAGAAGGGAGCCTGACGGACAAAGCATCGTCATGAATAACTCCCGTGCTATGTTTCTTTTAGCTCCCATGTTTCACAGAATGGCGATGTTTAAAATGAGAAGGAATGTCTTTTTTTATTCCGCACGATATTATAAATAAGAGATTTTTCGGCCAGATTCCCCCGTTAAAACAGCAATGTCATGATGCTCATTTGCTGTCAGCTCAATGATGTGATGCACAGTGTAATGTTTCAGGAATGAATCTTCTGTTTTCTGTTGAGGAACTAGTATACCTTACAATGAGGCTGCTTGAAATATTCAAATCCTGAAATAAAATGCAGTTTCCACGACAGTTTGGCTCATTGTTCTTCAAAGACTTTTACAAAAAGAAGTTTCAACAAATGCCAGAGGTCGAATGTCTCCTTAAGATTTTAAAAATGTTGACAGTTTACAATCGCACTCTGGTCTTCATTTCTCAGAAGGTGATGCTGCTCTAGTTGCTTCATGTGATATTCAGCTGCAATGAAGCTCGCAGGAAGTGAGTTGATGTCCTCTGCAATGATATCTTCGGTGTTACTGCTGATGCAACTACTGGATTGATGTTACATCAAGTGCTGAAGCAGATTCAAAGCGCAAACAACAACCACGCCCCGAAAGACCAGCCAGGAAATATCGTGTTTGTCTGGGGAGGAAAACAGGAATAATGTTTCAAATTCACTTCTGTGTGAAACATCAAATCACAGAATCCCTGGAGTGCAGGAGGAGGCTATTCGGCCCATCAAGTCTGCACCGACCACAATCCCACCCATGCCCTATTCCCATAACCCCACATATCCCTGCTAATTCTCCTGACACTCAGGTCAATTTAGCATGGCCAATCAACCTAACCCACACATCTTTGGACTGTGGGAGGAAACCGGAGCACCCGGAGGAAACCCACGCAGACACAGGGAGAATGTGCCAACTCCACACAGTCAGTGATGCGAGATCAGAATTGAACCCGGGTCCCTGGTGCTGTGAAGCAGCAGTGCTAACCACTGTGCCACCGTGCCGCCCCAGATAGTCCAAATCTTTTCCCGAAGGTAGGGGACTCCAAAAGTAGAGGACATAGCTTTAAGGTGAGAGGGGAGTGATGCAAAAAGGCCCAGAGGGACCATTTTTTCACACAGAGGGCGGTGAATGTCTGGAAGAAGCTGCCAGAGGCAGTAGCAGAGGCGGATACAATTTTGTCTTTTAAGAAGCATTTAGACAGTTACATGGGTAAGATGGGTAGAGAGGGATATGGGCCAAATACAGGCAATTGGGAGTAGCTGAGTAGTTAAAAAAAGGTGGCATGGACCTGTTGGGCTGAAGGGCCTGTTTCCATGCTGTAAACCTCTCTGACTCTATGACATGGGGGACAACAGTCAGACTCCGCACAGACAGTAACCCAAGCCGGGAAGCGAACCCTGGTCTCGGGCGCTGTGAGGGAGCAGCACTAACCACTGTGTCACCTCGTCTCAGACTATCTGATCTTATTATTGTTGGGTAAACAAATATATAGAGAGAGAATGAATGATATGAATTAAAAGAGTTTCCATAGCTGGAATCGTGGTCTGTGTGGATGAGCAATCCAAATTAAGATGATTTGCAGAGATACAATTTAAAATTCACATTGTTTTATGACTGCATCATATAACCACGATTTTGCAAATTATGGGTCCGTGTGAATTATGGAAAAGGCTATTCGATTTCCCATTCATCTGGTTTTCTTGTCGAATTACCTTTCTTTTTACTTAGTTACCTTTTAGATCAATACTAAATCTCAGATCCTGGCAACAAGAAGGTCATTTATTCTTGTTTTCTTTTGAATATTCATGTCTCAAACGGATAAGTAGCGACCGTTTGGTAAATAAGACAACTGCAAATGACTTGCTGGGACTGAAAGGGCTTCACAAAATTGATGTGAGCTTAATTTTCAGCTTATCTGGATTTGATTTGATTTATTATTGTCACATGTATTAATATATAATGAAAAGTATTGTTTCTTGCGCGCTATACAGACAAAACATAGAGAAGGAAAGGAGAGAGTGCAGAATGTAGTGTCACAGTCATAGCGAGGGTGCAGAGAAAGATCAACTAAATGCGAGGTAAGTCAATTCAAAAGTCTGACAGCAGCAGAGAAGAAGCTGTTCTTCAGTCGATTGGTACGTGACCTCAGATTTTTGTACCTTTTTCCCGAAGAAAGAAGGTAGAAGAGAGAATGTCCGGGGTACGTGGGGTCCTTAATAATGCTGGATGCGTTGCCGAGACAGCGGCAAGTATAGACAGAGTCAATGGATGCGAGGCTGGTTTGCGTGATGGATTGGGCTACATTCAAAACCTTTTGTAGTTCCTTACAGTCTTGGGCAGAGCAGGAGACATACCAAGCTGTGTCCCAACCAGAAATAATGCATCTGTAAAAGTTACTGTGCTTCGTACTGACATGCCAAATTTCCTCAGTCTTCTGAGAAAGTAAGAGGCGTTGGTGGGCTTTCTGAACTATAGTGTCGGCATGTGGGGATCAGGACAGGTTGTTGGTGTTCTGGACAACGAAAAACTCGCCGCTCTCACCTTGAGCCCGTGACCTCTCGTGATCGTCACCTCCGACCTGGGAAAAAGCTTCCCACTGTTCACCCTATCTATACCCTTCATAGTTTTGTACACCTCTATTAGGTCTCCCCTCATTCTCCGTCTTTCCAGGGAGAACAAGCCCGAGAGATCAAATAGGTTGGGACTTTTTTCCCTGGAGCGTAGAAGATTGGGGGGAGATTTGGGAGAGGTATATCAGATTTTGATGGGTATAGATAGAGTGAATGCGAGCAGGCTTTTTCTGTTGAGGCGAGGGGAGAAAAAAAACCAAAGGGCATGGGTTAAGGGTGAAAGGAGAAAAGTTTAAAGGGAATATTAGGGGGAGCTTCTTCACGCAGAGAGTGGTGGGAGTGTGGAATGAGCTGCCGGATAAAGTGGTAAACTTTTAACATTTAAGAAAAACTTGGACGGGTTCATGGATGAGACGGGTGTGGAGGGATATGGTCCAAGTGCAGGTCAGTGGGACTAGGCAAAAAATGGTTCGGCACAGACAAGAAGGGCCAAAAGGCCTGTTTCTGAGCTGTAATTCTCTAATGTTCTATGGTTTACCAAATCTCCCCTCATAGCTAAGACCCTCCATACCAGGCAACGTCCTGGCAAACCTTCTCTGCACTCTCTCTAAAGCCTCCACGTCCTTCTGGTAGTGCGGCGACCAGAACTGGACGCAGTATTCCAAATGTGGCCTAACCAGCGTTCTGTCCAACTGCAACATCAGACTCCAGCTTTTATACTCTATACCCCGTCCTATCAAGGAAAGCATACCATATTCCTTCTTCACCACCTTCTCCACCTCTACGGCCACCTTAAAGGATTTATGGACTTGCATATCGAGGTCCCTCCGCGTTTCTATACTCTTGATGGCTCTGCCATTTATTGTATACGTCCCCCCTACATTTGTTCTTCCACTGAGGGACAATTCTGCACGGCCAATGCATCTAACCAGCACGTCGGTCGGACTGTGGGAAGAAACCAGAGCACCCGGAGGAAACCCATGGAGACACAGACATGGGGACAACGCGGCACGGTGGCACAGTGGTTAGCAGTGCCGTCTCACAGCACCAGGTACCCGTGTTCAATTCCAGCCTTGGGTCACTCTCTGTGCGGAGTCTGCATGTTCTCCCCCTGTCTGTATGGGTTTCCTCCGGGTGTTCCGCTTTCCTCCCACACGCCAAAGATATCTGGGTTACGTGGATTGGCCACGCTAAATTACCCCTGAGTGTCAGGAGGACGAGCAGAATAGATATGTGGGGTTGCGGGGACAGGGTCTGTGTGGGATTGTGGTCGGTGCAGATGTGATGGGCTGCATGGCCTCCTTCTGCTGTGTAGGGATTCTATGACTATTCTATATCAACATGCAGATTCAGCACAGACATTGACCCAAGCCAGGAATCAAACCCAGGTCCCTAGCGCTGTGATGCAGCAGTGTTAACCACTCTGGGATAGCAGCATTTGATGCACAGTTTGTGATAAATCTTTTAGAATGTGATTTATTGTTTACTGTATCAGACAGGTTCTGATTACATTGCAAGGTCTCAAGCGCCAGTGAATGACTGGGCCATACGGTGACACAATGGTTAGCACTACTGCCTCACAGCGCAGGAACCCGGGTTCAATTCCCAACTTGGGTCACTGTCTGTGTGATGTCTGCACGTTCTCCCCGTGTCTGCGTGGGTTTCCTCCGCGTGCCCCAGCTTCCTCCCACACTCCAAAGATGTGCGGGTTAGGTGGATTGGCCATGCCTAAGTTCCCCCTCAGTGCCAGGGGGCACTAGCAAGGGTAAATAGGGATTACCGGCATGGGGGCTGGGTGGGTTTGTGGTCAGTGCAGGCGTGACGGGCCGAATAGACACCTTCTGCACTGCAATCGGCACGTCTTTCATACTGTGGGAGGAAACCGGAGCACCCGGACAAAACACACGCTGATATGGGGGAGAACATGCAAACTCCACACAGTGACCCAAGCCGGGAATCGAACCTGGGTCCCTGGCGCTGTGAGGTAGCAGTGCTGACCACTGTGCTGCCCCAATGAAGTCCCCAGTGATTTTGCACTCTATGTTTCAAGTATTCTCAAGCTTGAAACAAACTGAGTGAATTATTTTAGCGCTTAATCAATCACCTCACGAATTTATTGAAGGAGATGAATGGCAAAAAGTTCAATGAAGTTTGTTATCCTCACTGTAATATTTAGGGACATATCCTGATACAGAACAAACAGATTTATGTTAAAGTTTGCAGGAAATGATGTTGAAACGAACAATATTTGTGCATTGAGAGGCGTTCAGGTCTTCACATTTAAATATTAACTTTGGTCTTAAAAGAAAACATGTACCCGGATCATTCCAATGCAGATAAGATGCTCTGTCAGAGAGTCGGTGCAGACTCGATGGGCCGTAGGGCCTCCTTCTGCACTGCCGTGGGTTCGATGGTTCACGGGAATGCTGTGATCTTGGAATTCAGCATGTATAATGCACTCTTTAAGATTCATCTCTTAGATTGTGACTCGCTTTTGCTAAGTGAATATGTGCTGGTCACATTGTAGTCTTTTCACACTCCAGTACCAGTCAATTAAAGGAAACTGAGTAGTTTGCAGAGATTATGATGCCGTTTATATTTCTTCACTGTATGTCTGAATGTTGTGAAATCAATATTGTGCAATAAATATTGTACAATCAGTATTGTGTAATCAATGTTGTGTAATCAATGTTGTATCGTCAATATTGTGTAATCAAAGTTGTGTAATCAATATTCTGTAATCAAAGTACTGTAATCAATACTGTGTAATCAAAGTTGCGTAATCAATATTGTTTAATCAATATTGTGTAATCAATATTGTGGAATCAATATTGTGCAATCAATACTGTGTAATCAGTATTGTGTAATCAATATTGTGTAATCAATATTCTGAATATTCCGGGGTACAAGTGTTTTAGGCGAGACAAAGGAGGGACCAAAAGACGTGGGGGAGTAGCAGTATTCGTTAGAGAGCATATTACAGCGGTGCAGAGGGAGGACAATTCAGAGGGGTCGTGTAACGAGTCACTGTGGGTGGAGCTTGGAAACAGGAAGGGCACAGTCACGGTTTTGGGGGTATACTACAGACCCCCCAACAGCCCAAGGGAAGTGGAAGAACGGATATGTCAGGAGATACTGGATAGGTGCAGGAAAAATAGGGTTGTTGTAGTGGGAGACTTCAATTTCCCTGGTATAGACTGGAAATCGCTAAGGGCTGGGAGTCTGAATGGGGAGGAATTTGTAAAATGTGTACAGGAAGGTTCTTTGGAACAATATGTAGATAGCCCGACTAGAGAGGGGGCTATACTGGACCTCGTACTGGGGAATGAGCCCGGTCAGGTCTTCAAAGTTTCGGTAGGGGAACATGTGGTAAATAGTGACCACAATTCTGTTAGCTTTAGGATAGTGATGGAAAATGATGAGTGGTGTCCCAAGGGTAAGGTGTTGGAATGGGGGAAGGCTAACTTAAGTGGGATTAGGCAGAAATTGGCAGCTGTTGATTGGGAGAGGCTGTTTGAGGATAAATCCACATCTGGCATGTGGGAGTCTTTTAAGGAAGATTTGTTAGGGCTACAGGACAGGCATGTGCCTGTAAAAAAGGATAGGAAGGGTAGGATTCGAGAACCATGGATAACCAGGGAAATTGAGGGATTGGTGAAAAAGAAAAGAGAGGCGTACGTTAGGTCCAGGCAGCTAAAAACGGAGGGAGTTCTGGAGGAATACAAAGAAAGTAGGAAAGAACTCAGACGAGGAATTAGAAGGGCAAAAAGGGGTCACGAATGTCCTTGGCAGACAGGATTAAGGAGAATCCCAAGGCATTTTATTCATACGTTAGGAACAAAAGAGTTGTCAGGGAAAAAATCGGACCTCTCAGGGACAAAAGTGGGGAATTATGCTGAGAGCCCAAAGAAGTAGTGGAGATCCTAAATGAATACTTTGCATCGGCATTCGCAAAGGAGAGGGATGTGTTGACTGGGAGTGTCTCGGAGGGGAGTGTTGACCCATTAGAGAAAATCTCCATTACAAGGGAGGAATATAAAGACTGACAAATCCCCAGGGCCTGATGAAATCTATCCAATGCTGCTCATGGAGACGAAAGATGAAATCGCTGGGCCTCTGACGCAAATCTTTGTCTCGTCACTGGACACAGGTGAGGTCCCAGAGGATTGGAGCATAGCTGATGTGTTCCCGTTATTTAAGAAGGGTAGGAAGGATAACCCCGGAAATTATAGGTCGGTGAGCTTGACGTCTGTGGTAGGGAAGTTGTTGGAGAGGATACTTAGAGATACGATGCATGCGCATTTAGAAAGGAATAAACTCCTTAACGATAGTCAGCATGGTTTTGTGAGAGGGAGGTCATGCCTCACTAACCTGGTGGAGGTTTTTGAAGAAGTGACGAGAGTGGTTGACAAGCAAGGGGCCGTGGATGTCGTCTGTATGGACTTTAGTAAAGCGTTTGACAAAGTCCCTCATAGTAGGTTGGTGCAAAAGGTTGGATCTCATGGGATAAAGGGGGAGGTGGCTAGATGGGTGGAGAACTGGCTTGGTCACAGAAGACAGAGGGTGGTAGTGGAAGTGTCTTTTTCCGGCTGGATGCCTGTGACGAGTGGTGTTCCACAGGGCACTGTATTGGGACCTCTGCTATTTGTGATATATATATAAATGATCTGGACGAAGATGTAACTGGGGTGATCAGTAACTTTGCGGACAACACGAAAATGGCTGGACTTGCAGATAGTGAGGAACATTGTCAGAGGCTACAGAAGGTTATAGATAGGCTGGAAATTTGGGCAAAGAAATGGCAGATAGAGTTCAATCCAGATGAATGCGAAGTGATGCATTTTGGTCGAACTAACGTAGGGTGGAGGTATACGATAAATGGCAGAACCATAAAGGGTGTAGATACGCAGAGGGACCTGGGTGTGCAAGTCCACAGATCCTTGAAGGTGACGTCACAGGTGGAGAAGGTAGTGAATAAGGCATATGGCATGCTTGCCTTTATAGGATGGGGCATAGAGTATAAAAGTTGAGGTCTGATGTTGCAGTTGGATAGAACGTTGGTTCGGCCGCATTTGGAATACTGCGTCCAGTTCTGGTCGCCACACTACCAGAATGACGTGGAGGCTTTAGAGAGAGTGCAGAGGAGGTTGACCAGGATGTTGCCTGGTATGGAAGGGCTCAGTAATGAGGAGAAATTGGGTAAACTGGGGTTGTTCTCACTGGAAAGACGGAGGATGAGGGGAGACCGAATCGAGGTGAATAAAATTATGAAAGGCATAGTTAGGGTGAACGGTGGGAAGCTTTTTCCCAGGCCAGTGGTGACGTTCACGAGGGGTCATAGGTTCAAGGTGAGGGGGGGGGGGCAAGGTTTAACACGGATATCAGAAGGGCGTATTTTACACAGAGGGTGGTGGGAGCCTGGAATGCGCTGCCGGGCAAGGTGGTGGAGGCGGATACACTGGGAACGATTAAGACTTATCTGGTTAGCCACATGAACGGAGTGGGAATGGAGGGAAACAAAAGAACGGTCTAGTTTGGACCAGGGAGTGGCGCGGACTTGGAGGGCCGAAGGACCTGTTCCTGTGCTGTTTTGTTCTTTGTAATATTGTGTAATCAATGTTGTGTAATCATTACTGTGTAATCAATGTTGTGTAATCAATATTGTGTAATCAATGTTGTGTAATCAATACTGTGTAATCAGTATTGTGTAATCAATGTTGTGTAATCAATGTTGTGTAATCAGTATTGTGTAATCAATACTGTGTAATCAATGTTGTGTAATCAAAATTGTGTAATCAATGTTGTGTAATCAGTATTGTGTAATAAGTATTGTGTAATCATTATTGTGTAATCAATATTGTGTAATCATTATTCTGTAATCAATGTTGTGTAATCAAGGTTGTGTAATCAATATTGTGTGATCAATGTTGTGTAATCAATGTTGTGTAATCAGTATTGTGTAATCAATACTGTGTAATCAGTATTGTGTAATCAATGTTGTGTAATCAATACTGTGTAATCAGTCTTGTGTAATCAATGTTGTGTAATCAGTATTGTGTAATCAATGTTGTGTAATCAGTATTGTGTAATCAATATTGTGTAATCATTATTGTGTAATCAGTGTTGTGTAATCAATACTGTGTAATCAATGTTGTGTAATCAATATTGTGTAATCAGTATTGTGTAATCAATATTGTGTAATCATTATTGTGTAATCAATATTGTGAATTGAAGGTATTTGACCCAGATTATTTTAATGTGCGTCACTGAACACAGTACTTTAATTTAACAGCAAAGTTCCTTTTCTGACTGTCGATTCTGGGCAGTGGTTCGAGAATCGCCATTTTGTTATGAAATAAGGGACCTTCTGTTTCCACTGTCTCTATACTTTGGGAGGTATAACTTCATCAAAAACAGGAAATACTGGAAAATCCCAGCAGGTCTGACAGCATCTGTAATTCATAGAAAACCTATAGTGCAGAAGGAGGCCATTTGGCCCATCGAGCCTACACCAACAACAATCCCACCCAGGCCCTATCCCCGTAACCCCACATATTTACCCTGCTAGTCCCCCTGACACTAAGTGGCGATTTATCATGGTCGATCCACCTAATCTGCAGATCTTTGGACTGCGGGAGGAATCCGGAGCACCCAGAGGAAACCCACACAGACACGGAGGGAATGTGCAAACTCCACACAGACAGAAGAGAGAATAGAGACAACGCTTTGAGCCTGACGAAGGGTCATCCAGAGTTGAAACATTTGCTCTATTCTCTCCCCACAGATGCTGTCGGACCTGCTGAGTTTTTCCAGCATTTCCTGTTTTTATTTCAGATTCCAGCATCCGCGGTATTTTGCTTTTATCTTACTCTTCATCAAAGATGGCACCGTTTACAGATTAAAGTTTTATTGGTCACAAGTAGGCTTATATTAACTCTGCAATTAAGTTAATTTTATTGAAAAGTCACTTATTGCAAACGAGCTGCCAGAGGCAGTAGTGGAGGGGGTACAATTTTGCCTTTAAAAAAGCATTTAGACAGTTACATGGGTAAGATGGGCTGCACAGTGGCACAGTGGTTAGCACTGCTGCCTCACAGCGGCAGGGACCCGGGTTCAATTCCAGCCTCAGGTCTCTGTCTGTGTGGAGTCTGCACATACTCCCCGTGTCTGCGTGGGTTTCCCCCGGGTGCTCCAGTTCCCTTCCACAGTCCAAAGGTGAGCAGGTTAGGTTGATTGGCCATAGTAAATTGCCCCTTAGTGTCAGGTGGACGAGCATGATAAATGGGTGGGGTTACAGGGATAGGGTCTTGGTGGGATTGTGATTGGTGCAGACACAATGGGCCAAATGGCCTCCTTCTGCACATTAGGGATTCTATGATTTCTATGGGTATAAAGGGGTATGGGCCAAATGCGGGCAATTGGGACCAGCCTATTGGTGAAAACTGGGATGTGTGGACAAGTTGGGCCAAAGGGCCTGTTTCCATGCTGTAAATCTCTATGAATCGCCTGGGAAAATCCCCAAGTCGCCACACTCCGGCACCTGTTCGCATGTACTCAGGGAGAATTTAGCATGGTCAATGCACCTGACCAGCATGTCTTTGGACACTAAGGGGCAATTTAGCATGTCCAATGCACCTGACCAGCATGTCTTTGGACACTAAGGGGCAATTTAGCATGACCAATGCACCTGACCAGCATGTCGTTGGACACTAAGGGGCAATTTAGCATGGCCAATCCCCCGAACCTGTACACCTTTGAACACTGAGGGCCCGATTTTACCATTTTGATACCAAGCGCTGAATCTGGACGCAATTCAGATCTGACTTGGAAATCTGTTCTCCGGGGGCCCCATACGCACTTACCCTGGAAAAAACATTGTGAGTGTGAATCGCTCTGTGGGCGGGGCTTCTCGCTCTCGAAACGCTGCAACTCCGATCGGAGCTCTGAACTGCGCGTGCGCAGTGAGAAATACATCTGAAATGGGCGCCCCTGTCACATCGCTCCCGGGCAGCAACAAGCGGATAAAGTGACCTGGGAGCGAAACGTGGGAGTGATGGCCCCCACAGACATCGCCCCACCCCACAACATAACTATCCCCCTTTACACCCACCTCCCCCACTGCCCAGACCGATCGCGACCCCTTACCCTCCCCCCCCCCCCGCCCCCCGCACCAATCACCCGCAGAATGGCAACGGCAACCCTCACACCCCTGCCCCCTTCACCAGAGAATGATCTGATCCACCTCCCTCCCCTCCCCCCATGACCAGAGAATGATCTGATCCACCTCCGGCCTCCCGCACCCCCACCCCCCTCTCCCCCCACCACTGATCTGAGTCAGAGAGCCGCCAGAAGCTCTGATCTTACCTCCTCAGAGCTGGACTACCCGAAACAGACCTTTGCGAGCACATCTGTTCCGCGCCGAATCTGGACGGGCGAACGCGATGGTAAGGGGGGAAATGCAGGTAAGATTGGGAATCCAGCTCATTAAGTCAATTTAAATGCATCACCCATTTCGGGCGCGGTTCGGATCGCGGCCATTTTCGGGCCTTGGTAAAGTGGACATCTGCACGGATTGTACTAATTGCCTCACACCTGACTTTACAAAGTTTTCGCGCCGTTAAGGCAATTTAACATGGCCAATCAACCGATCCTCCATATCTTTGGACACTAAGGGGCAAGTTAGCATGGTTAATCCACATATCCTTCTCATCTTTGGACACTAAGTGGCAATTCAGCATGGCCAATCCACCCAACCTGCACATGTTTGGACACTACACAACCTGCTGTTCTGAGGCTTTATCCCGCTGGCAAATCAGACCATGAGGCCCTTTGTGTTGTGTAACATAACCGACGTGTCGTGCCAAAATCAGTATTGTTCATTCTCAGTGTGTGGGCATTGCTGACTTTAGTGTCCATCCTTGGAAATTCATCGTTGGAGCTTTCTTACAACCCCAGGGCTTACTCAGTCACTTCAGAGGACAGTTGAGTCAACCACATCGGTGTGGGGCTGGAGTCACGTAGAGCTGAGCCTGGGTCAACACCTCTCCCGAAGTACATCAGTGAACTGGTCAGGTTTTTAAAACAACCCATCAACTTCACCGCTATTTTCACTGACTTATTTCCAGATTTTACAAACTGAATTGAAATGTATAAACCCCCGTTCTCTGGCCCAGCTCAACACGAAGGTGCCCTAAAGTCCTCTGATTCTGCTTACACTCCGTACCCCCAACATTAATAAATCTTGATATTCAGAAATAGATTGATCCTTCGTGGGGTGTCACAGCGCCAGGGACCCGGGTTCGATTCCTGTCCTCGGGTCACTGTCTGTGTGGAGCTTGCACGTTCTCCCCGTGTCTGCGTGGGTTTCCTCCAGGTGCTCCGGTTTCCTCCCATACTCCAAAGATATGCAGGTTAGGTGGATTGGCCATGCTAAATTGCCCCTTAGTGTCAGGGAGACGAGCTGGGGTAAAAGCATGGGGTTATAGGGACAGGGCATGGATGGGATTGTGGCTGGTGCAGACTCGATGGGCTGAATGGCCTCCTTTTGCACTAGAATTCTCCGATTCATCGTGGCATGAGTGCTAAATTTAGCATGACCAATTCACCTGAGCTACAAAGCTTTGGACACTAAGGGGCAATGCAGAATGGCCAATCCACCTAACCCGCACATCTGTGGACACTAGGGGGCAATGTAGAATGGCCAATCCACCTAACCCGCACATCTTTGGACACTAGGGGGCAATGTAGAATGGCCCATCCACCTATCCAGCACCAAGGTACAGGGAGCCATCCAAGTTGGGGGAGAAACAAAAACTGTCGTAGAAATTGGGGATAGTACACTTTTGGATGCTGTTGGGGGGGACGACTTAGCAGGGGTAAGCAATGGTGTACAGGTCACTGGCTCAGAGTCTGTCCTTGTGGCTCAGAAGGGAAGGGGGGAGACAAGTAGAGGATTAGTCATTGGGGACTCCATAGTTAAAGGGACGGATAGGAGATTCTGCGGGAACGAGAGAGACTCGCGGTCGGTGTGTTGCCTCCCAGGAGCCAGAGTCCATGATGTTTCTGATCGTGTTTTCGATATCCTTAAGGGGGAGGGGTACCAGCTCCAAGTTCTGGTTCACATAGGCACTCAAGACATAGGTAGGAAAAGGGATGGGGATGTAAGGGTGGAAGCTTAGGGCGAGAACAAACAAAGTTGTTATCTCTGGTTTGTTACCCGTACCACGTGATAGTGAGGAGAGGAATAGGGAGAGAGAGCAGTTGAACACGTGGTTACAGAGACGGTGCAGGAGGGAGGGATTCAGATACCTGGACAATTGGGGCTCTTTCTAGGTTCGGTGGGACCTCTACAAACAGGATGGTCTGCACTTGAACCAGAGGGGTACTAATATCTTGGGGGGGGGGGGGAATTTGCTAATGCACTTCGGGAGAGTTTAAACTAATTCAGCAGGGGGGTGGGTACCTGAATTGTAGCTCCAGTGTACAGGAGGTTGAGAGTAGTGAGGTCATGGATGAGGTTTCAGAGTCGCAGGAGTGTACTGGCAGGCAGGAAGGCGGTTTGAAGTGTGTATACTTCAACGCCAGGAGCATCCAGAATAAGGTGGGTGATCTTGCAGCATGGGTTGGTACCTGGGATTTCGATGTTGTGGCAATCTCGGAGACATGGATAGAGGAGGGACAGGAATGGTTGTTACAGGTTCCGGGGTTTAGATGTTTCAGTAAGTGCAGGGAAGGTGGTAAAAGAGGGGGAGGTGTGGCATTATTAGTCAAGGACAGTATTACGGTGGCAGAAAGGACATTTGATGAGGACTCGTCTACTGAGGTAGTTTGGGCTGAGGTTAGAAACAGGAAAGGAGAGGTCACCCTGTTGGGAGTTTTTTTATAGACCTCCGAAAAGTTCCAGAGATATAAAGGAAAAGATTGCAAAGATGATTCTGGATCGGAGTGAAAGTAACAGGGTAGTTGTACTGGGGGACTTTAACTTTACAAATATTGACTGGAAAAGCTATAGTTCGAGTGCTTTAAAGGGGCCAATCTTTGTCCAATGTGTGCAGGAAGGTTTCCTGATGCACTATGTAGATAGACCAACAAGAGGAGAGGCCACATTGGATTTGGTACTGGGTAATGAACCAGACCGGGTGTTAGATTTGGAGGTAGGTGAGCACTTTGGTGACAGTGACCACAATTCGATTACGTTTACCTTAGCAATGGAAAGGAATAGGTATATACCAAAGGGCAAGATTTATAGCTGGGGGAAAGGAAATTATGATGCGATTAGGCGAGATTTAGCTGGCATAGGTTGGGGAAGGAAACTGCAGGGGATGGGCACAATTGTAATGTCGAGCTTGTTCAAGGAACAGCTACTACGCATCCTCGATAAATATGTACCTGTCAGGCAGGGAGGAAGCAGTCGTGTGAGGGAACCGTGGTTTAGTAAAGAGGTTGAATCTCTTTTGAAGAGGAAGAAAACTTATATTAAGATGAGACGTGAAGGCTCAGTTAGGGCGCTTGAGAGTTACAAGTTAGCCAGGAAGGACCTAAAGAAAGAGTTCAGAAGAGCCAGGAGGGGACATGAGAAGCCTTTGGTGGGTAGGATCAACGAAAACCCTAAAGCTTTCTATAGGTATGTCAGGAGTAAAAGAATGACTAGGGTGAGATTCGAGCCAGTCAAGGACAGGAGTGGGAAGTTGTGCGTGGAGTCTGAAGAGATAGGAGAGGCACTAAATGAATATTTTTCGTCGGTATTCACACTGGAGAGGGACAGTGTTGTTGAGGGGAGAACTGAGATGCAGGCTGTTGGACTGGATGGGATTGATGTTCATAAGGAGGAGGTGTTAGCAATTCTGGAAATGGTAAAAATAGGTAAGTCCCCTGGGCCGGATGGGATTTATCCTAGGATTCTCTGGGAGGCTAGAGAGGAGATTGCAGAGCCTTTGGCTTTGATCTTTGTGTCGTCATTGTCTACAGGAACAGTGCCAGAAGACTGGAGGATAGCAAACGTTGTCCCCTTGTACAAGAAGGGGAGTCGGGACAACCCTGGTAATTCTAGACCGGTGAGCCTTACTTCTGTTGTGGGCAAAGTATTGGAAAGGATTATAAGAGATAGGATTTATGATCACCTAGAAAGGAATAATTTGATTAGGATAGTCAGCACGGTTTTGTGAATGGTAGGTCGTGCCTCACAAACCTTATTGAGTTTTTTGAGAAGGTGACCAAAGAGGTGGATGAGGGTAAAGCGGTTGCTGTGGTGTATATGGATTTCGGCAAAGCGTTTGATAAGGTTCCCCATGGTAAGCATTTGCAGAAAATACGGACACATGGGATTGAGGGTGATTTGGTGGTTTGGATCAGGAATTGGCTAGCTGTAAGAAAACAAAGGGTGGTGGTAGATGGGAAATGTTCATCCTGGAGTTCAGTTACTAGAGGTGTACCGAAAGGATCTGTTTTGGGGCCGCTGCTGTTTGTCATTTTTATTAATGACCTGGATGACGGCGTGGAAGGATGGATTAGTGAATTTGCGGATGACACTAAAGTCGGTGGAGTTCTTGACAGTGCGGAGGGAAGTGGCAGGTTACAGAGGGACATAGATAAGCTGCAGAGCTGGGCTGAGAGGTGGCAAATGGAGTTTAATGCGGAAAAGTGTGAGGTGATTCACTTTGGAAGGAGTAACAGGAATACAGAATACTGGGCTAATGTTAAGATACTTGGTAGTGTGGATGAACAGAGAGATCTGGGAGTCCATATGCATAGATACCTGCAAGTTGGCACCCAGGTTGATAGGGTTGTTAAGAGGGCGTACGGTGTGTTAGCTTTTATTGGTAGAGGGATTGAGTTTCGGAGCCAGGAGTTCATGCTGCAACTCTACAAAAATCTGGTGCGGCCGCATTTGGAGTATTGTGTACAGTTCTGGTCGCCTTATTATAGGAAAGATGTGGAAGTGTTGGAAAGGGTGCAGAGGAGATTTACCAGAATGTTGCCTGGTATGGTGGGAAAATCGTGTGAGGAAAGGCTGAGGGGCTTGAGGTTGTTTTCGTTAGAGAGAAGGTTAAGAGGTGACTTAATAGAGGCATACAAGATGATCAGAGGATTAGATAGGGTGGAGAGTGAGAGGCCTTTTCCTCGGATGGTGTTGGCTAGCACGAGGGGACATAGCTTTAAATTGAGGGGTGAGAGACATCGTTCAGACGTTAGAGGTAGGTTCTTTACTCAGAGAGTAGCAAGGGCGTGGAATGCCCTGCCTGCAGCAGTCGTGGACTCGTCAACATTAAGAGCATTCAAATGGTTATTGGATAAACATATGGATGATATTGGAATAGTGAATTTTAGAGGGGCTTTAGATTGGTTTCACTGGTCGGCGCAACATCGAGGGCCGAAGGGCCTGTACTGCGCTGGAATGTTCTATGTTCTATGTTCTATCCAGTACATCTGTGGACACGAAGGGGTAATGTGGAATGGCCAATCCACCTATCCAGTACATCTGTGGACACTAGGGGGCAATGTAGAATGGCCAATCCACCAATCCAGTACATCTGTGGACACTAAGGGGCAATGTAGAATGGCCAATCCACCTATCCAGTACATCGGTGGACACTGAGGACACTTTAGCATTGCCAATTCACCTAACAGCATGTTTTTCAGACTGTGGGAGGAAACCGGAGCAGCCGGAGGAAACTCACGCAGACATGGGGAGAACATGCAGACTCCGCACAGACAGTGAACCAAGCCGGGAATCGAACCTGTGTCCCTGGTGCTGTGAGGCAGCATAGCTAATCCAATTAGCCAGGCAGCAGGTTATATTAGTCTTGGCATTCTGCAATGTGATCAGATTCATTGAACTGTCATGATTTTTTCACTATCTGTTTAAATTTCCAAGCATTATCACATTAAAAGCATCTTAGGAAAATGTCTGAGTGAATAACCCATCGCCCCCATGACTGTTTTGGAGGAGTTGAATAACAGGAACTGAACTGAAGGATGTTTTTCTTACCATAAAAGTCAGATCCATAACCTGATGTGAAGAAGACAGATTTATGTTAAATCTTGGATAAAATTATTTCAAAATCAACATGCTTAAAGATATTTATGCCTTAAGAACAAAGAAAAGTGCTACACAGGAACAGGCCCTTCGATGTACACTCTCCCATGTCTCTCTTGGAATGGGATTGTTTTTGCTGTGTAAACAAGTGCTGATTGTATCGGGATGTTTAACACTCAAGCACCAGTGAATAAGTATAAAGGTTATTTATTCGTGTCACAAGTAGGCTTACATCAACACTGCAATGAAGTTACTGTGAAAATCCCCCAGTTGCTACACTCCGGCGCCTGTTTGGTGAACACTGAGGGAGTATTTAGCATGGCCAATGTACCTAACCAGCACTTCTATGGGACTTTGGAAGGAAACCGGAGCGCCCGGAGAAAACTCATGCAGACACGGGGAGGACGTGCAGACTCCACACAGACAGTGAGGCAAGCCGGGAATCGAACCCAGGTCCCTGTCGCTGTGAGGCAGCAGTGCTAACCACTGTGCCACTGTAGTGGGAGTGGTATAAAGCAGCCTATCAGGAATCACAGTGTAGAACAATGTAGGGCATCTTACGGGAATGGGGCAGCAGATTTAAAACAGACATGGGGAGAGATTACTTCTCTCAATGGGTGGTGAATCTGTGGAATTCATTAACTCGGAGTGCGGTGGATGCTGGGACTTGGTAAATTTGAGGAGACAGACAGAGTTTTAATTAGTAATGGATTGGAGCATGGGCTGGAGGGCGGTGTGGGGGGGGGTGCTGTCTGGTAATGGGAAGGGGGGGGGGCTGGGTATTATCGTACTTGTTGCGCCCCTGATAGTTAAGGGTTTACCCGGCGATTGTCCAGAAGGCCCATTCTACCGGAGAATTGTGCTGTGCCTGCTCCCATCTGACAAACTGAGTTCAATCACTGACATCAGATCATAGTTACAATGAAAACATTAGGAGGGGGAAAAACTCTTGTAACTTTGGATTTGATTTTAAAGGTGCAGACGGTGCCCCGTATGGGACAGCCACACAGGCCCTACCCTCACCCCCACCCCAAATAAACACCCCACCCCCGCTCGGTATTCCATGTTCATCCAGCAGAAGGGACTCTTCAGTTCTGGGCAATAAAATGATGAATTTAATAATAAAATACGTAACACTGAGAGATAGTTCTATCTGAAGCCTCAGATTGTACTGTACATAACACTGAGAGATAGTTCTATCTGAAGCCTCAGATTGTACTGTACGTAACACAGAGAGATAGTTCTATCTGAAGCCTCAGATTGTACTGTACGTAACACAGAGAGATAGTTCTATCTGAAGCCTCAGATTGTACTGTACATAACACAGAGAGATAGTTCTATCTGAAGCCTCAGATTGCACTGTACATAACACTGGGAGATAGTTCTATCTGAAACCTCAGATTGTACAGTACATAACACTGAGAGATAGTTCTATCTGAAGCCTCAGATCGCACTGTACATAACACTGAGAGATAGTTCTATCTGAAGCCTCAGATTGTACTGTACATAACACTGAGAGATAGTTCAATCTGAAGCCTCAGATTGTACTGTACATAACACTGAGAGATAGTTCTATCTGAACCCTCAGATTGTACTGTACATAACACTGAGAGATAGTTCTATCGGAACCCCCAGATTGTACTGTAAATAACCCTGAGAGATAGTTCTATCTGAAGCCTCAGATTGTACTGTACATAACACTGAGCGATAGTTCTATCTGAACCCTCAGATTGTACTGTACATAACACTGAGAGATAGTTCTATCTGAAGCCTCAGATTGTACTGTACGTAACACTGAGAGATAGTTCTATCTGAAGCCTCAGATTGTACTGTACATAACACTGAGAGATAGTTCTATCTGAAGCCTCAGATTGTACTGTTCATAACACTGAGAGATAGTTCTGTCTGAAGCCAAAGATTGTACTGTGCATAACACACAGAGATAGTTCTATCTGAAGCCTCAGATTGTACTGTACGTAACACTGAGAGATAGGTCTATCTGAAGCCAAAGATTGTACTGTACATAACACTGAGAGATAGTTATATCTGAAGCCTCAAATTGTACTGTGCATAACACTGAGAGATAATTCTATCTGAAGCCTCAGATTGTACTGTACGTAAAACAGATAGATAGTTCTATCTGAAGCCTCAGATTGTACTGTACGTAACACTGAGAGATAGTTCTATCTGAAGCCTCAGATTGTACTGTACGTAACACTGAGAGATAGTTCTATCTGAAGCATCAGATTGTACTGTACGTAACACTGAGAGATAGTTCTATCTGAAGCCTCAGATTGTACTGTACATAACACTGAGAGATATTTCTATCTGAAACCTCAGATTGTACTGTACGTAACACAGAGATAGTTCTATCTGAAGCCTCAGATTGTACTGTACATAACACTGAGAGATAGTTCTATCTGAATCCTCAGATTGTACTGTACAAAACACTGAGCGATAGTTCTACCTGATGCCTCAGATTGTACTGTATGTAACACTGAGAGATAGTTCTATCTGAAACCTCAGATTGTACTGTACATAACACACAGAGATAGTTCTATCTGAAGCCTCAGATTGTACTGTACGTAACACTGAGAGATAGTTCTATCTGAAGCCAAAGATTGTACTGTGCATAGCAGTGAGAGAAAGTTCTTCTGAAGCCTCAGATTGTGCTGTTCATAACATTGAGAGATAGTTGTATCTGAAGACTCAGATTGTACTGTACATAACACTGAGAGATAGTTCTATCTGAAGCCTCAGGTTGTACTGTACGTAACACTGAGAGATAGTTCTATCTGAAGCCTCAGATTGTACTGTCCATAACACTGAGAGATAGTTCTATCTGAAGCCTCAGATTGTACTGTACGTAACGCTGAGAGATAGTTCTATCTGAAGCCTCAGATTGTACTGTACGTAACACTGAGAGATAGTTCTATCTGAAGCCTCAGATTGTACTGTACATAACACTGAGAGATAGTTCTATCTGATGACTCGAGCTAAGACTGTACTGTACGTAATGCTGAGAGATTGATCCGTGTGAAGTCCTCTACTAAGATTGTTCTGTCCATGAGCTGTCCATAAGATCTGCGACAACCTGGATTAAGCAGACTATATCAACCCTGATTGACGTTAACTTCATCTAAAAACCACAACCACGATACGCATAAGACAATAAGATATAAGAGCAGAATGAGGCCATTCGGTCCGTCGAGCCGGCTCCACCATTCAATTCTGGCTGATACGTTTCTCAAACCCATTCTCCTGCTTTCTCCCCGGAACCCTTGATCGCTGTACCAGTCAAGAACCTATTTATCTCTTTATTAAATACAGTCAATGATCTGGCCTCCACAGCCTTGTGTGGCAATGAATTCCACAGATTCACCACCCTCTGGCTGAAGAAATTCCTCCTCGTCTCAGTTCTGAAGTAAGAAGTCTCACAACAGCAGGTGAAAGTCCCACAGCTTTATTTGGAATCACGAGCTTTCGGAACGCTGCTCCTTCATCAGGTGAGTGTGAAACTGGTGTTGTGAGACTTCGTACTGCGCACACCCCAGTCCAACACCGCCATCTCCACATCACATTTCTAAAGGGCCATCCCTTCCCTCTGAGTCTGTGCCCTCGGGTCCAAGTCTACCCTACTCATGGAAACATCTTCCCCAAGTGCACTCTATCCAGGCCTTTCATTATTCTGTAAGTTTCAATGTTATCCCCTTCCTCATACTTCCAAACTGCATCGAGTGTGGACCCCCAGTCCTCAGACGCTCCTCATGCGTCAAGTCTTTCATTCCCCGGATCATTCTTGTGAACCTGCTCTGGACCCTCTTCAAGGCCAGCACATCCTTCCTTAGATACGGGGACCAAAATTGCTGACAATATTCTGAATGCGGTCAGACCAGTGTCTTATAAACCCTCAGCAGTACACCCCTGCTTTTGTATTCTCGTCACCTCAAAATTAACGCTAGCAGAGTGATCTCTGCTATATCGAATTAATATTGACCCTACATTATTTCCAACTTTCCATACCTCCCTGACCCTCAACACCCCATCGAGGCTGTAACTGTTCTACTTTGGGTATAAAAAGTGTTGGATTGAAGGGGGTTAAGTGAAGCTGTTTGTTTAGTGACTGGAATTGATGTGAGTCTCCATGGATCCGATTAGTGTGCCTGGAGGGATTTCCCTCTTCTATTAATAAGGGATTCCGTTCAATGTGTTGTCCCATTGAGTCAGCGGGAGCGGCAACTCCGACACCAACAGAGATCAGCGGCTGTGGAGGGAGAGGGAGGGAGAGGAGAGATCAGAATCTGGGAGCAATGGATTGGAGTCTTCCAACAATGGATCAGAATCTGGGAACAATGAATCGGAGTCTTCCAACAATGGATCAGAACAGAGTATTAGAGGTTTACAGCATGGAAACAGGCCATTCGGCCCAACTTGTCCGTGCTACCCTTTTTTAAAAACTCATAAACTAACCCCAATTGCCCGCATTTGGCCGATATCCTTCTGTACCCATGTAACTATCGAAATGCTTTTTAAAAGAAAAAATTGAACCCGCCTCTACTCCTACATCTGGCAGCTTGTTCCAGTCACTCACCATCCTCTGTGTGAAAACATTGCCCCTCTGGACACTATTGTATCTCTCCCGTCTCACCTTAAACCTGTGCTCTCTAGAATCTGAGAACAATGAACCGGAATGTTCCAACAATGGATCAGAATCTGGGAACAATGGATTGGAATCTTCCAACAATGGATCAGAATCTGGGAACAATGGATTGGAATGTTACAACAATGGATCAGAATCTGGGAACAATGAACCGGAATGTTCCAACCAAGGACAGGAGTTTATTCCATTGGATTTATTGGTTTACTGATGATTATTGGTGGATGACATCAGCTGTTCGGATTCAATATCTACTGTTCGCGATTCAATGCGTTTACTATCCCCTCCTGGCGATTGTTGGTGTTCCGGGTAAGTCTCTGGCTGGAATTGGACCGGCCCGACCGCCACGGGAATCGGTGCAGGCGTGGGGCGGAGAATGGGAAGGTCTGTTGAACACGGGTGGGATTTTGCAGCTTGGGGAAGAGTGAGGCTGTAAACTCCCGTCCCCTGTGTCCAGTTCCTAATTCTAGAAAGGCTGCTTAACTGTATTGATTTTCTTGTCATTTCCTGTACTGGGTTTGCTGCTCTTGCTGAATCTCTGTATCCGGTTATTAATTCTTTCAGCCACTGACAATTGTCTCAGTGTCTATGGGCTGGGATGTCTTCTGAGTGCTGTGACTTTCCACAGACATGTGACCTCAAACACTATTCCTTCGTTCGTAAAAGATTGAGACAGAATCCTTTTTCACCCTCTGCATATAACACCAGTTCACCCACCCAATCGCCAGGCCGCAGAATCAATTTCATTGGTCATATCTGCACAGCAGGATCTCACAGAGAGAGAACATATTTCATTAAATTTGAAATTTATTCATCAGTGTCACAAGTATGCGAACATTAACATTGCAATGAAGTTACTATAAAAATCCCCGAGTCACCACACTCCGGAGCCTGTTCAGGTACACTGAGGGAGAATTTAGCACGGCCAATGCACCCAACCAGCACAACTTTCAGATAGTGGGAGGAAACTGGAGCAGCCGGAGGAAACCCACGCAGACATGGGGAGAACATGCAGAATCTGCACTGACAGTGGCCAAGCCTGCAATTGAACCAGGACCTCTGGTGCTGTGAGGCAGCAATGCTATCCCCTGTGCTACCACAAGCTCTCCGAGACCAACAGGAACACAAACACACAGACACACCCAAACACACATACATTCATACACACATTTGTTGATAGAAGCAATCAGATTTAGACACTTACTCCCACTCACACAAATTCAAGAACCAAAATTGCTGCAACACTCCAGAATAACGCACACTTAGGAACACTCGTCAGGTACTCTGTTGCTCACACACAAACACGCACACACACACATGCATACTGATACAGACAATATAGACACACGCAACACACACACGGTAGGGGGGCAGGATAACAGCTACTCCCTGTCCATTGATGGTGGGGTGATCAAGTAAAACCGCGTGACAGCCTGGAACTCAGGTCCACGTCCCATTTCTCACCTCTTGCAACCTTCACCGGCAATGGATAAACAGCGGATTCAGTCTCCTGCCCATTTCCGGCAAGAGGCTGAATAAATTATTTCAATTTATTTTAAAACAAATGTAAATGAAATTAGCGAGCCTGGGATGGAATTGTGCGCCACACTTGCCTTTGCAGCCTCACCGGGAGAGGTTGGGTCCGGTGAGGAAAACAGCTGGCCACATGTATGAGGACGAGTCATGATGACCTCACCGGGAGAACTGAAGGCCATTGAGGACACCGGGCAAGGTCGAGGGCAAAGGTAGGTGCCCCTTGGGCAATGCCCACCGGGCAGTACCAGGGAGTGGGGCATGAGGTGGCGGGGTCTACAGGGGCGGAGCCTGAAGGCAGCGGGGCCGACTCTGAACGTAGTTGCTGGGTCGGAGAGGGTCCCGTTACCACTCTGCCCGCTGTCTGTGGGGTGGAGTGGTCCCCGCTGCCACTCTGCACGTGATTGGTGTTGGGAGGGAGGGGGACATCACTGCCTCTCTGCGTGGACTGTAGGGGTAGGGAGGGGGTCTCGCTGCCTCTCTGCATGCACAGTGGGGTAGGGAGGGGGTCTCGCTGCCTCTCTGCATGCACAGTGGGGTAGGCAGGGGGTTTCGCTGCCTCTCTGCATGCACAGTGGGTTAGGGAGGGGTTCTCGCTGCCTCTCTGAATGGACAGTGGGGGTAGGGAGGGGGGCATCACTGCCTCTCTGCATGCACAGTGGGGTAGGGAGGGGATCTCGCTGCCACTCTGCATGCACAGTGGTGTAGGGAGGGGGTTTCGCTGCCTCTCTGCATGCACAGTGGTGTAGGGAGGGAGTTTCGCTGCCTCTCTGCATGCACAGTGGGGTAGGGAGGGGTTCTCGCTGCCTCTCTGCATGGACAGTGGGGGTAGGGAGGGGGGCATCACTGCCTCTCTGCATGCACAGTGGGGTAGGGAGGGGGTCTCGCTGCCACTCTGCATGCACAGTGGGGTAGGGTGGGGGTGGGTTTCGCTGCCTCTCTGCATGCACAGTGGGGTAGGGAGGGGTTCTCGCTGCCTCTCTGCATGGACAGTGGGGGTAGGGAGGGGGCATCACTGCCTCTCTGCATGCACAGTGGGGTAGTGAGGGGGTCTCGCTGCCACTCTGCATGCACAGTGGGGTAGGGAGCGGGTTTCGCTGCCTCTCTGCATGCACAGTGGGGTAGGGAGGGGGTCTCGCTGCCTCTCTGCATGCACAGTGGGGTAGGGAGGGTTCTCGCTGCCTCTCTGCATGCACAGTGCGGTAGGAAGGGTTCTCCCTGCCTCTCTGCATGCACAGTGGGGTAGGAAGTGTCCTCGCTGCCTCTCTGCATGCACAGTGGGTTAGGGAGACGTGCCCTGCTGACACTCTGCATGCAATTGGTATGGGGGAATGGAGGGTGATTGGTCCAGGTGGTGGGGAGGGGGCTGGGTCTATATCTGGTCGGGGGCTGCTCAGAAAGAGCTGAGGAGCCCCGGACTACCTGGGGGCAGCTGCTGTGTTGAAGCGAGCTGCAGCAGCAAAGAGCTGACAGATGTCTCTCTCAGACCAGGCAGCTCACTGCTGGCTGCAATTGCGCATTTGCAACCAGGTCGGTTTGGTACATGGTCGGTATCCCAGCCAGCGCTGCGAGAGCTGCAAGTGATGGGGCCACTGCTGTGGGTGGCCTAACAGCCATCGAGTTTTAACAGCCCAAAATGAGGCCATTCGGCCATTATGTCTGAACTGGTCATCAAACACCTATCCAATCGAATCCCATTTTCCAGCACTCGATCCACAGCCTTGTCATAGAGTTTACAGAATGGAAACAGGCCCTTCGGCCCATCTTATCCATGCTGCCCTTTCTTTTAAAACTCCTAAACTAATCCCAATTGCCCACATTTGCCCGATATCCCTCTATACCCATCGTGCCCATTTAACTATCTAAACGCTTTTTAAAAAATAAAATTGTACCCGCCTCTACTACTGCCTCTGGCAGCTTGTTCCAGACACTCACCACCCTCTGTGTGAAAAAATTGCCCCTCTGGACCCTTTTGTATCTTTCCCCTCTCACCTTAAATCTATGCCGTCTAGTTTTAGACTCCCCTACCTTTCGGAAAAGATATTGACTATCGAGCTGATCTGTGCCCCTCATTATTTTATAGACCTCTATAAGTTAACCCCTCAGCCTCCTACGCTCCAGGGGAAAAAGTCCCAGTCTATTCAGACTCTCCTTATAACTCAATCCATCAAGTCCCAGTAGCATCCGAGTAAATCTTTTCTGCACTCTTTCTAGTTTAATAATTATATGCTCTGGCGTTTGAATTGCTGATCTAAATGCCTATTGTGGTTGTTCCCGCTTCTACCATCCTTTCAGGCCGTGAGCTGTAGATCCCAGCACCCTGTGGATGGAAACATTTTCCCTCAAATCCACACAAAAATCTGCCCTTTACCTTAAATCCACGCCCCTCTGGTTATTGACACCTCTACGAAAGGGAAAAGGTTTCTTCCTATCCGTGTGACACATAATTTTGTTCATATCACTCAGTTCCCCCCGCCCCCCCCCCCCGCCCCCACCTGAAAGCATTCCCCACCACCACCCACTACACCCACTCCACCTCCAGCCGTCTCTGCTCTAAGGTAATAAACCCAGCCTAACCAGCCTCTCCTCATAGCTGAAACTCTCCAGCCCAGGCAGCATCCTGGTGAATCTCCTCTCCACCGTCTCCAGTGTAATCACATCCTTCCTGTAGTGTGATGACCAGAGCTGCACACAGTTCTCTTGCTCTGGTCTAACCAGCGTTTTATAAACTTCCATCATCACCTCCCGGCTCTTATATTCTATGCTGCGGCTGCTAAAGGCAAGTATCCTACATGTCGTCTTAACCACCTCATCTACCTGTCTTGCTGCTTTTAAGGATCCACATATCTGCACCCCAAATTCATTCTGGTCCTCTGCACTTCCGCACACTCGACCGGACATGGTGCATTTCCTTGCCCGGATAGTCGTCCCAAATGCATGGCCTCACATTGGTCAGGTGTAAATTACATTTGCCCATTTGCCCAGCCTTTCAGTTTCCTCAGCACGGTGGCACAGTGGTTAGCACTGCTGCCCCACAGCGCCAGGGACGTGTGTTCCATTTCTGGATTGGACCACATCTGTGTGGAGTTTGCACATTCTCCCCGTGTCTGCATGGGTTTCCTCTGGGTGCTCCAGTTTCCGCCCACAGTCGGAAGACTTGTGGGTTAGGTGGATTGGCCAGGATACACTGGACTTACTGTCAGGGAGAATTGCTTGGGTAAATGTATGGGGTTCAGGGGATATCGCCTGGGTGGGATTGTGCTCAGTGCAGACTCGATGGGCTGAATGGCCTCCTTCTGCACTGTAGGATTCTATGATTCCTGAAATCTAAGGCTTTCCTCCTCAATATTTACCACACCACCAATTTTTGTATCATCTGCAAACTTACTGATCACACCTCACACATTCATGTCCAGACCATCAATGTACACTCCAAACAGCAAGGGACCCAACATCGATCGCTGTGGAACCCCACTGAACACAGGCTTGCAGTCACAAAAACAACCTTCCACCATCACCCTCTGCCCTCTGCCACTCAGCCATTTTGAATATAATTTACCAAATTGACCTGGTTCCAATCGGAATCACTTCCTTGTTCAGTCTTCCATATTTGTCAAAAGCTTTTCTGAAGAACACGTAGACTACATCGACTGCACTTCCCTCATCTCCTCATCCAGTCACCTCCTCAATATATTCCAGCGAATTGTTAGACATGATCTCCCCCTGTCAAAGGCAGGCTGACTATTGTTCATAAATCCTTCCCTCTCGAAGTGGAGATTAATTCTGTCCCTCAGATTGTTTTCCAATCATTTCCCTGTCACGGATATGGTGATGATGGTGTCCTGGCCGTGATCTTGGATATCTCCAGGGCACCTTGCAGGATGGCAGTATGGCACAGTGGTTAGCACTGCTGCCTCACAGCATCAGGGATCCCATTTCAATTCCTGGGATTCCATCAGCACCAGTGAAGCTTCTTTTTAAACTTTGTTCCATTCTCACATCTCGCCTGTTGGGATTTCTCCTATTACAAGAACGTGTGGTGTTCCTCTGGAAAGAATCCACTGTGAGCAAGTCCAGTTTCTCGCAGCTCCCCAATGTCCACATTCAGCCTTGTAAATTCAGTCTCGATCACAGCCGTCCCGTGTACATCATCAACCTGCATAAGTTGATTGGTAAGGTCAGGGCACATCGTGCTGATGTTTCAGCTTGAGATGCAAAAGACTGATTTGATTTGGTTTATTATTTTCACATATAATAAATATGTGATCCAAGCCGGGAATCGAACTCAGGTCCCTGTGAGACAGCAGTGCTAACCATTGTGCCACCATGCTGCCGACTCAAGAACAGCTTCTTCTCTGCTGCCATCTGACGTTTTAATGGACCCACATCGCATTCAGATGATCTTATTCTACACCCGAGCTCTGAGTCCAACATTACATTCTGCACTCTCTCCTTCTCTATGTTCAGAGTTACAGTGTTACAGAGTTCAGTGTTGGGCCAGGGAGATGGTGTCTGTGGACCTGTTGGGGAGGTAGGTGAACTGTAGTGTATCCAGGCAATCTGGGAGGCCGGAATTGATTCATGCCATGACTAACCTTTTGATGCATTTCATAACATTGGATATACAGTGAGAAGTGTTGTTGCTTGAGTGCCATACAGACAAAGCATACTGTACATAGAGAGGGAGAGAGGGCAGAATGTAATGTTGCAGTCAGAGCTAGGATGTAGTAAAAGATCATCTTAATGCAATGTGGGTCCATTCAAACGTCTGATGGCAGCAGAGAAGCTGTTCCTGAGTCGGCAGCATGGTGGCACAATGGTTAGCGCTGCTGTCTCACAGGAACCTGAGTTCGATTCCTGGCTTGGATCACTGTCTGTGTGGAATTTCCACATTCTACATGGGTCTGCTCTGGATGCTGCGGTTTTCTCCCACAGTTCAAAATGTGCAGGTTAGGTTGATTGGCCATGTTAACTGCCCATTAGCGTCCTGGGAGATGTATGTTTGGGGGATTGGCAGGGTACATATGTGGGACTTTGGGGTTAGGGCCTGTGTGGGATTGTTGTCGGTGTAGACTCGATGGGTCAAATGGCCCCCTTCTGCACTGTAGTGATTCTATGATTCGGTTGGTCCATGTCCTCACACATTTTTTATCTTTTTCTCTGGTGGAAGACGTGGGAAGAGTTGATGTCCGTGGTGCGCTATTCCTGAATTAGGCTGCTTGCTTTTGTGAGGCAACGGGAAGTTTAGACAGAGTTAATGAGTGGGAGGTTGGTTTGAGTGATGGACTGGTCTGCATTCACCAAGCTTTGAAGTTTCTCACAGTCTTGGACAGAGCAGGAGCCATACCAAGCTAGAATGTTATTTATGGTGCATCTGTAAAAGTTGGTGTAGTCACAGCTGACATGCAAAATGTCTGTAAACCTCTGAGAAAATAGAGGCGTTCGGAGACTTTTTTAATTATAGGGACGTCATGGAGGAACCAGTAAAGGTTTTTCGTGATGTGGACCCTAAAACGTGAAGCTCTCGACTATTTCAACTTCATCCCATTGATGTAGATCGGGGCATGTACTCCACTAGGCTTCCAGAAGTCAATTTGCTTTGTTGACATTGAGGAAGAGATTATTGTTGTCGCCCCAGTTCACCAGATTCTCTGTCTCTTCCTCCGCCCCACTGCAGGTGTCATCAGCAAACTTGGAAATGGAGTTGGAGGGGAATTTGGCCACACAGTCACCAGTGTATAAGGTGTATAGTAAGGGGCTGAGGACGCAGCCTTACGGGGCACCACTGTTCAGGATGATTGTGAAGATGTTGTTGATTGTCCTTAATTTTGCTGTCTATGGATTCGGAAGTTCAGGATCCAATTGCAGAGGCAGGAGCCAAGCCCAGGGCCACGGACTTTGGACATGAGTTTCGTAGGACTAATGGTGTTGCAGGCTGAGCTGTAGTTGATAAACACGAGTCTGTGTTCCAGGGTTCACTGTCGGGCCAGGGAGATGGCATTGTGGACCTGTTGTGGATGTCGGTGAACTGTCGTGGATCCAGGCAATCTGGGAAGCCGGAACTGATTCATGCCATGACTAACCTTTTGATGCATTTCATAATATTGGACATCAGAGTCACCGGACGATAGGCATTAAGGCAGCCTGCTTGGCTTTTCTTTTGGTACTGGCCTTTGTTTGAGTTTTACCTGGTGCATAGATTGGCAACCTTCCTGCCGAGAGAGGACTGATGCAGCTGCACTGGTCCAGTAGACCAACGTGGGACAGCAGTAATCGCACTGAGCATTATGGACGATAGCGATTCGCTGAACCCTGAAGCTTTCTCCCACTCTTGAAAGCAAACGCTGGAAGTTGTGTTCTGTGCCAATCGAGTGTGAGATTACTATTTTTTCCTGTGTTGTGCTAACAGTGGCCACAATGCTGTGATCTCCTCTCCAGGGTACAGTTCTGTGTAAATATAATAGAGATTCTGTGCTGTCAAGGCATCAGGATCTCCCTCTGCCAATTGTTAGTATTGTCCAGAGGCAAGGGTCAAACCAGCCCTCTTTGGTACCAGCTCTGTTGCAGGGGTTGTCAGTAAACTGTCTGAGAGACGACAGATTACCATCTACAGGACTCCAGTCTGGATTTTCTGTCAGGGTTTACTCCCTCATCCTTGTAGCTGAGTGAGGGTCAATGTTGTGGACTCTCCGGAAAGCTCTCTCCCAAATGTATACCAGTGTGTTGCTACCATGGAGCAGCACGGTGACACAGTGGTTAGCACTGCTGACTCAAAGCGTCAGGGACCTGGGTTCAATTCCAGGCTTGGGTCACTGTCTGTGTGGAGTTTGGACCTTCTCCCCGTGTCTGTGTGGGTTTCCTCCGGATGCTCCACTTTCCTCTCACACTGCAAAAGACGTGCTGGTTTAAAAAAAATAAGTGATTTTATGTGTGTACATTCTTTTTTATTTCAACCCATCCTCAGTCCAAATGGTAACTTCTTTCCCTGAATCCTGTCTAATTTTATTCTTTATTTCCCTTCCTGACAGTGAACATAATCACAATTGTGACACTGACGAGCAGAAACTGTGGTCTGTCCAAATGTGTGACTCGTTACCTGGTGGCCATGTCAGCGGGGGATCTGCTGGTCGTTATCCTCGACCTGATATTCAGACACATTCCCATTCTTTATCGGGAACAGTTTGATTTCCTGCTGTCGCTCCCCGTGTGTAACATCCACGCCGTCCTGCTTTATGCAGCCACTGACTGTTCTGTCTGGTTCACCGTCACTTTCACCTTTGATCGATTTGTGGCCATTTGCTGCCCCAAGCTGAAGAGTAAATATTGCAGTGAGAAATCGGCGGCTGTGGTTCTGGGAACAGTGACGGTGCTGAGCTGTTTAAAGAACATTTTCTGGTATTTTATGTTATTAAATAGATATCGGCTGGTGAACGTCCCCTGGTTTTGTGATGTCACAATGGATGTTCTGTTCTCTCCGGTCTGGGGAACAATCGAGTTCCTCCACAACATTCTAACCCCGGCTGTCCCGTTCGTCCTGATTCTGCTGCTCAACGTTTTCACCGTCAGACACATTTTAATGAGCAGCAGAGCCCGCAGGAGACTCCGGACTCACAGCAGTGGGGAGAATCCCAGAGACCCAGAGATGGAGAGTCGCAGGAAA
>NW_027590752.1:0-2500 GCF_964213995.1 Mustelus asterias
GAGTCCTGGGATGCGTAGGTTAGAGGGATTAGCGGGTAAAATATGTGGGGGTAGGGCCTGGGTGGGATTGTGGTCGGTGCAGACTAGATGGGCCAAATGGCCTCCTTCTGCACTGTAGGGTTTCTATGATTCTAAATGCAAGGTGATACATTTTGGTGGATCGAACCAACACAGGACTTACTCAGTTAATGGTAGGGTGTTGGTGAGAGTTACAGAACAAAGGGATCTCGGGGTACAGATTGATAGCTCCTTGAAAGTGGGGTCACAGGTGGATATAGTGGTGAAGAAGGCATTCCACATGCTTGGTTTCATTGGTCAGAACATGGAATACAGGAGTTGGGACGTCTTGTTGGAGTTGTACAAGACATTGGTAAGACCACACTTGGAATGCTGTGTATTGTTCTGGTCACCCTTATAGAAAGGAGATGATTAAGCTGGAAAGTGTGCAGAAAAGAATTACTGGGATGCCAAGGGGTCCTGATGGTTTGAGTTATAATGAGAGGCTGGATACTCTGGGACTTTTTTTCCCTTGAGTTGGCTTAGTGGTGTTCTTATAGAGGTCTCTAAAATAATGAGGGCATGGATATAGCAGCTTTATAGAACCTTAGTTAGGCCGCACTTGGAATATAGTGTTCAATTCTGATCGACACACGACCAGAAAGATGTGGAGAATTTGGAGAGGGTTCAGAAAAGATTTACCAGGATGTTGCCTGGTATGGAGGGCATTAGCTCTGAGGAGAGATTGGAGAAACTTGGTTTGTTCTCACTGGAACGACGGAGGTTGAGGGATGACCTGATAGAATTCTACCAGATTATGAGGGGCATGGACAGAGTGGATAGTCAGAAGCTTTTTACCAGGGTGGAAGATTCAAAATCTAGGGGGCATAGGTTTAAGGTGTGAGGGGCAAGGTTTAAAGGAGATGTACAAGGCAAGTTTTTTTACACAGAGGGTGGTGGGTGCCTGGAACTCGCTGCCGGGGGAGGGAGTGGAAGCAGATACGACAGTGAGTTTTACGGAACGTCTGGACAAATACATGAATAGGATGGGAATAGAGGGATACGGTCCCCGGAAGGGTAGGGGGTCTTAGTTCAGTCGGGCAGCATGGTTGGTGCAGGCTTGGAGGGCCGAAGGGACTGTTCCTGTGCTGTAATTCTCTTTGTTCTGTGATAAGCTCGTCAACATCTTTTCCAAAAGGGAGGGGAGTCTAAAACTAGAAGACACAGGTTTAAGGTGAGAGGGGAGAGGGTCCAGAGGGCAATTCTTTTCACACATAGGGTGGTGAGGGATTGGAACAAGCTGCCAGAGGTCGTAGTAGAAGCGGATACAATTTTATATTTTAAAAAGCATTTAGACAGTTATTCTGGTAAGATTGGTGTGGAGGGATTTGGGCCAAACGCAAGGCATTTGATACGAGCTTAATGGTAAAAACTGGGTGGCAGGGAAAAGTTGGGCCAAAGGGCCCATTTGTATCTGAGCTCTGTTTTCTGCCCGGAAACCATTTCTCAATCCATCCCAGTATTTTCCAAATTTGTGGATTGGACACAGTAAATTGCCGTTTCCTGTCCAAAGCTGTGTTGGTTCGGTGGATTAAGGTAAATGTGTGGGGTTACGGGGATAGGGCTGGGTCAAGGGCCTTGGTAAGATACTGTGTCAGAGAGTCAGTACAGACTCGATGGGCTGAATGGTCTCCTTCTGCACTGCAGGGATTCTGTGACTCTACTATTAAGATCCCTTTGTCATTTGAAGCTTCCAGCTAAAATGCTGACAATGCTGCCTATTTCTGTGCACTTTGGCAAACGTTCTGTCTCATCACCGGGCGACACGGTGGCACAGTGGTTAGTACTGCTGACTCACAGCGCCAGGGATCTGGGTTCGATTCCCCGCCTCGAGTGACTGTCTGTGTGGAGTTTGCACGTTTGCTAAATTGCCCCTTAGTGTCAGGGGGATTCGGGCCTGGGTGGGATTATTGTCGGGGCAGGCTTGTTGGGCTGAATGGCCTCATTCTGCAGTGTAGGAATTCTATGGCTCTTGGATCTTAAATGGTTGATAAATAGTGAAACTGAGACACAAACTGGGGCTTGGCAGCAGCAGACAGAATGGGGATCATTGCATCCTGCAGGGATTTTTATTACAGAATCAATTTCAGAAAATTTACAACTCAAAATTCACAAAAGCAAAGTGTGGGATTGCAAACTTGGAATGATTAGCCCAGGACTAAAGTTTAAAAGCTACAGATTGACATTCAGAAACAAGAGATGGCCTCACATCTTCAATTCTGTGATTGTCTGGCATCTCCTGCTCTGAATATTACAAAATCTCTGCCCCCTTCATGCGTCTGGAGACTTTGAAAGTTACGCAGACATTGGTAAAACTTTCCTTTATCTCAAGGCATCTCCTGTGAAATACTCAACTTCTGCAAAGAGACACAATCTAATTGACACTTTCTGAATCTCCTTTCAAACAACCTCCCAACCCCACTGTGCAGGATGCAGGAATGTC
>NW_027590752.1:7500-10000 GCF_964213995.1 Mustelus asterias
TACGTGAGAGAGAGCGTGTGCGTGAGAGAGTGCGTGTGTGTGTATGAGACAGAGTGTGTGTGCGAGAGAGAGTGTGTGTGTGAGAGAGAGTGTGTGTGTGAGAGAGAGTGTGTGTGTGAGAGAGTCTGTGTGTGAGAGAGTCTGTGTGTGAGAGAGAGTGTGTGTGTGAGAGAGAGTATGTGTGTGAGAGAGAGTGTGTGTGTGTGAGAGAGAGTGTGTGTGTGTGAGAGAGAGTGTGTGTGAGAGAGAATACATGTTTGAGAGAGAGAGTGTGTGCGAGAGAGTGAGTGTATGTGTGTGAGAGGGTGAGTGTATGTGTGTGAGAGAGTGAGTGTATGTGTGTGTGAGAGAGTGAGTGCATGTGTGTGAGAGTGTGTCAGTGAGAGAGAGTGCATGGGTGAGAGTGTGTGAGCGTGAAAGTGTGTGTGAGAGAATGTGTGTGAGAGAGAATGTGTGAGAGAGAGAGAAAGTGTGTGTGAGAGAATGTGTGTGTGAGAGAATGTGTGTGTGACAGAGAGAAAGAGCGTGTGTGTGAGAGAGTGCGTAAGAGATAGTGTATGTGTGTGTGAGAGACAGAGAGAGCATGTGTGTGTGTGTGTCTGAGAGTGTGTAAGTAGAGCGTGTGTGTGACCTGATCTTCCTCTACAGTCTATCAGTAACTGAAACACGGGATTAGATGCAAAGTAAAGCTCCCTCGACACTGTTCCCATCAAACACTCACAAGAAAGGTACAGGTACAGCACAGAGTTCGATACAGATAAAGCTCTCTCTACACTGTTCCCATCACACACTCCCAGGACAGATACAGCACGGGGTTAGATACAGATAAAGCTCTCTCTACACTGTTCCCATCACACACTCCCAGGACAGATACAGCACAGAGTTCGATACAGAGTAAAGCTCTCTCTACACTGTTCCCATCAAACACTCCCAGGACAGATACAGCAAGTTGTTAGAACAAAGAACAAAGAACAAAGAACAAAGAACAATACAGCACAGGAACAGGCCCTTCGGCCCTCCAAGCCCGCGCCGCTCCCCGGTCCAGGATTGAATCCTGAATCCAGGATCCCCGCCCAATTTTCCAGCCTATCTACATACCAATATCCTATCCACCGAGCTGTCCCTCACAGCTACGATGCTTTGTTCATTACAACCTATTAACTCACCCCCACCCCCCCATTCCAGACCATGTGATCTCCAGGGAGAGGCGAAAACCCAGAGTGAAAAACCCCAGGGCCAATATGGGGAAAAAAAAATCTGGGAAATTCCTCTCCGACCCCCTGAGGCGATCGAAACGAGTCCAGGAGATCACAATGGCCCCGATCGGAAAATGCTTCCCAACCCTAGTCATTTCCACTTCCACGAACACCATATGAATCCCCTGCCCCCGAGACAGGTTCCCAACTATCCGCAGTCTCACTCTGTACTGGCACCAGCAAGATGATCGTAGAATGAAGCCTTGAAACGAGAAACCAGGAACAATTAGCCCGCGCCGCTCCCTGGTCCAAACTAGATCACTCTTTTGTATCCCTCCATTCCCACTCTGTTCATATAGCTGTCTAGATAAGTCTTAAACGTTCCCAGTGTGTCCGCCTCCACCACCTTGCCCGGCAACACATTCCAGGCCCCCACGACCCTCTGTGTGAAATATGTCCTTCTGATATCTGTGTTAAACCTCCCCCCCTTCACCTTGAACCTATGACCCCTCGTGAACGTCACCACCGACCCGGGGAAAAGCTTCCCACCGTTCACCCTATCTATGCCTTTCATAATTTTATACACCTCTATTAAGTCTCCCCTCATCCTCCGTCTTTCCAAGGAGAACAACCCCAGTTTCCCCAATCTCTCCTCATAACCAAGCCCCTCCATGCCAGGCAACATCCTGGTAAACCTCCTCTGTACTCTCTCCAAAGCCTCCACGTCCTTCTGGTAGTGTGGCGACCAGAACTGGACGCAGTATTCCAAATGCGGCCGAACCAACGTTCTATACATCTGCAACATCAGACCCCAACTTTTATACTCTATGCCCCGTCCTATAAAGGCAAGCATGCCATATGCCTTCTTCACCACCTTCTCCACCTGTGACGTCACCTTCAAAGATCTGTGGACTTGCACACCCAGGTCCCTCTGCGTCTCTACACCCTTTATGGTTCTTCCATTTATCGTGTAGCTCCTCCCTACATTATTCCCACCAAAATGCATCACTTCGCATTTATCAGGATTGAACTCCATCTGCCATTTCCTTGCCCAAATTTCCAGCCTATCTATATCCTTCTGTAGCCTCTGACAATGTTCCTCACTATCTGCAAGTCCTGCCAGTTTTGTGTCGTCCGCAAACTTACTGATCACCCCAGTTACTCCTTCTTCCAGATCATTTATATAAATCACAAACAGCAGAGGTCCCAATACAGAGCCCTGCGGTACACCACTAGTCACAGGCCTCCAGCCGGAAAAAGACCATTCCACTACCACCCTCTGTCTTCTATGACCAAGCCAGTTC
>NW_027590752.1:15000-17500 GCF_964213995.1 Mustelus asterias
CTCGTCAACATCTTTTCCAAAAGGGAGGGGAGTCTAAAACTAGAAGACACAGGTTTAAGGTGAGAGGGGAGAGGGTCCAGAGGGCAATTCTTTTCACACATAGGGTGGTCCCGGGAATGGTAGGCCTGACATACGATGAACGTCTGAGGATCGTGGGATTGTATTCATTGGAGTTTAGGAGGTTGAGGGGAGATCTAATAGAAACTTACAAGATAATGAACGGCTTAGATAGGATGGACGTAGGGAAGTTGTTTCCATTAGCAGGGGAGACGAGGACGCGGGGGCACAGCCTTAGAATAAAAGGGAGTCACTTTAGAACAGAGATGAGGAGAAATTTCTTCAGCCAGAGAGTGGTGGGTCTGTGGAATTCATTACCACAGAGGGCTGTGGAGGCCGAGACGTTGAGCGTCTTCAAGACAGAAATTGATAAATTCTTGATTTCTCGAGGAATTAAGGGCTATGGGGAGAGAGCGGGTAAATGGAGTTGAAATCAACCATGATTGAATGGTGGAGTGGACTCGATGGGCCGAATGGCCTTACTTCCGCTCCTATGTCTTATGGTCTTATGGTGAGGGATTGGAACAAGCTGCCAGAGGTCGTAGTAGAAGCGGACACAATTTTATATTTTAAAAAGCATTTAGACAGTTATTCTGGTAAGATTGGTATGGAGGGATTTGGGCCAAACGCAAGGCATTTGATACGAGCTTAATGGTAAAAACTGGGTGGCAGGGAAAAGTTGGGCCAAAGGGCCCATTTGTATCTGAGCTCTGTTTTCTGCCCGGAAACCATTTCTCAATCCATCCCAGTATTTTCCAAATTTGTGGATTGGACACAGTAAATTGCCGTTTCCTGTCCAAAGCTGTGTTGGTTCGGTGGATTAAGGTAAATGTGTGGGGTTACGGGGATAGGGCTGGGTCAAGGGCCTTGGTAAGATACTGTGTCAGAGAGTCAGTACAGACTCGATGGGCTGAATGGTCTCCTTCTGCACTGCAGGGATTCTGTGACTCTGTTATTAAGATCCCTTTGTCATTTGAAGCTTCCAGCTAAAATGCTGACAATGCTGCCTATTTCTGTGCACTTTGGCAAACATTCTGTCTCATCACCGGGCGACACGGTGGCACAGTGGTTAGCACTGCTGACTCACAGCGCCAGGGATCTGGGTTCGATTCCCCGCCTCGAGTGACTGTCTGTGTGGAGTTTGCACGTTTGCTAAATTGCCCCTTAGTGTCAGGGGGATTCGGGCCTGGGTGGGATTATTGTCGGGGCAGGCTTGTTGGGCTGAATGGCCTCATTCTGCAGTGTAGGAATTCTATGGCTCTTGGATCTTAAATGGTTGATAAAGAGTGAAACTGAGACACAAACTGGGGCTTGGCAGCAGCAGACAGAATGGGAATCATTGCATCCTGCAGTGATTTTTATTACAGAATCAATTTCAGAAAATTTACAACTCAAAATCCACAACAGCAAAGTGTGGGATTGCAAACTTGGAATGATTAGCCCAGGACTAAAGTTTAAAAGCTACAGATTGACATTCAGAAACAAGAGATGGCCTCACATCTTCAATTCTGTGATTGTCTGGCATCTCCTGCTCTGAATATTACAAAATCTCTGCCCCCTTCATGCGTCTGGAGACTTTGAAAGTTACGCAGACATTGGTAAAACTTTCCTTTATCTCAAGGCATCTCCTGTGAAATACTCAACTTCTGCAAAGAGACACAATCTAATTGACACTTTCTGAATCTCCTTTCAAACAACCTCCCAACCCCACTGTGCAGGATGCAGGAATGTCACCTTTTGTCACATTCCTCAACACAATTGTTGACACGTTTTCGGGACAGGAAAAGTAGATTCAACTGACAGATTCTGAGCCCCAGGTTGAATCTTTAAGATGTAAAAATGAACTGAAAGCCCAGGTCTCTCTGTTCCTGCAACTATTTTAACATTGATCCATTGATTTTAAATTGCTTCTCCTGTATAAAAATATAATCTATCAACCTCAGATTTAAACATTAATAAGCGACTGAGCATCAACTGTGAATTATAGAAGGTAGTTCCAACCTAATATCACACCTGGTGTGGCAAAGTGTTCCTGAATTTCACTCCGAAAAGTCTAAAACCCTAAACATTGTCTAAAATCCAATGTCCCCCAAGTCCTGTCCCCATCAAACACTCCCAGGACAGGTACAGCACAGGGTTAGGTACAGAGTATAGCTCCCTGGACACTGTCCCCATTAAACACTCCCAGGAAAAATACAGCACGGGGTTCAATACAGAGTAAAGGTCCCTCGACACTGTCTCCATCAAACACTCGCAGGACAGGGACAGCACGGGGTTCGATACAGAGTAAAGCTCCCTCTCCACTATCCCCATAAAACACTTCCAGGAGAGATACAGCATGGGGTTAGATACAGAGCAAAACTCCCTCTACACTGTCCCCCATCAAACACACCCAGGACAGGTTCAGCACGTGTTTAGATAGAGTGAAGCTCCCTATACACTG
>NW_027590752.1:22500-35000 GCF_964213995.1 Mustelus asterias
GTGCGAGAGAGAGAGTGTGTGTGTGAGAGAGAGTGCGTGTGAGTGAGAGTGTGTGTGTGAGAGAGAGAGTGTGTGTGTGAGAGTGAGAGTGTGTGTGTGAGTGAGAGTGTGAGTGAGAGTGTGTGTGAGAGAGAAACCGTGTGTGTGAGAGAGCGTGTGTGTGTGTGAGAGAGAGAGTGTGTGTGAGAGAGAGTGTGTGTGAGAGAGAGAGTGTGTGTGTGAGAGAGAGTGTGTGTGTGTGAGAGAGAGAGTTTTCGAGAGAGAGTTTTCGAGAGAGAGAGCGTGTGTGTGTGTGTGTGAGAGAGAGTGTGTGTGTGTGAGAGAGAGAGTTTTCGAGAGAGTGTGTGCGAGAGAGAGAGTGTGTGTGAGAGAGAGAGTGTGTGTGTGAGAGAGAGTGTGTGTGAGAGAGAGAGTGTGCGAGAGTGTGTGTGTGAGAGAGTGTGTGTGTGAGAGAGTGTGTGTGTGAGAGAGAGAGTGTGCGAGAGAGAGTGTGTGTGAGAGAGAGTGTGTGTGTGTGTGAGAGAGAGAGAGTGTGTGTGAGAGACATAGAGTGTGTGCGAGAGCGAGAGCGTGTGTGTGTCCCCATCAAACAAACCAAGGACAGATACAGCACGGAGTTAGATACAGAGTAAAGCTCCCTCTGCACTGTCCCCATCAAACACTCCCAGGACAGGTACAGCACGGGGTTAGATACAGAGTAAATCTCCCTCTACACTGTCCCCATCAAACACTCCCAGGACAGATACAGCACGGGGTTAGATACAGAATAAATCTCCCTCTACACTGTCCCCATCAAACACTCCCAGGACAGGTACAGCACGGGGTTAGATACAGAGTAAAGCTCCCTCTATACTGTCCCCATCAAACACCCCCCAGGACAGGTACAGCACGGGGTTAGATACAGAGTAAATCTCCCTCGATACTATCCCCATCAAACACTCGCAGGACAGGTACAGCACGGGGTTAGATACAGATTAAAGCTCATTGTACACTGTCCCCATCAAACAAACCAAGGACAGGTACAGCACGGGTTTAGATACAGAGTAAAGCTCCCTCGATACTGTCCCCATCAAACACTCCCAAGACAGGGACAGCATGGATTAGATACAGAGGAAAGCTCCCTCTGCACTATCCCCATCAAACACTCCCAGGACAGATACAGCAAGTGGTTAGATGTAGAGTAAAGCTCCCTCGACACTGTCCCCATCAAACACTCCCAGGACAGGTACAGCATGGGGTTAGATACAGAATAAATCTCCCTCCACACTGTCCCCATCAAACACTCCCAGGACAGGTACAGCAGGGGACTAGATACAGAGTAAAGCTCCCTCTACACTGTCCCCATCAAACTTGCCCAGCACAGGTACAGCACGGGGTTAGACACAGAGTAAAGCTCCCTTGACACTGTCCCCATCAAACACTCCCACGACAGATACAGCAAGTGGTTAGATATAGAGTAAAGCTCCCACTTCACTGTCCTCATCAAACACTCCCAGGACATATACAGCACAGGGTTAGATACAGATAAAGCTCCCTCTACACTATACCCATCAAACACTCCCAGGACAGGTACAGCACGGGGTTAGATACAGAGTAAAGCTCCCTCTACACTGTCCCCATCAAACACCCCCCAGGACAGGTACAGCACGGGGTTAGATACAGAGTAAATCTCCCTCGATACTATCCCCATCAAACACTCCCAGGACAGGTACAGCACGGGGTTAGATACAGATTAAAGCTCATTGTACACTGTCCCCATCAAACAAACCAAGGACAGGTACAGCACGGGTTTAGATACAGAGTAAAGCTCCCTCGATACTGTCCCCATCAAACACTCCCAAGACAGGGACAGCATGGATTAGATACAGAGTAAAGCTCCCTCGACACTGTCCCCATCAAACACTCCCAGGACAGGTACAGCATGGGGTTAGATACAGAATAAATCTCCCTCTACACTGTCCCCATCAAACACTCCCAGGACAGGTACAGCAGGGGACTAGATACAGAGTAAAGCTCCTTCTACACTGTCCCCATCAAACTTGCCCAGCACAGGTACAGCACGGGGTTAGACACAGAGTAAAGCTCCCTCGACACTGTCCCCATCAAACACTCCCACGACAGATACAGCAAGTGGTTAGATATAGAGTAAAGCTCCCACTTCACTGTCCTCATCAAACACTCCCAGGACATATACAGCACAGGGTTAGATACAGATAAAGCTCCCTCTACACTATACCCATCAAACACTCCCAGGACAGGTACAGCACGTGTTTAGATACAGAGTGAAGCTCCCTCTACACTGTCCCCCATCAAACACTCCCAGGACAGGTTCAGCACGTGTTTAGATACAGAGTGAAGCTCCCTCGACACTGTCCCCATCAAACACACCGAGGACAGGTACAGCAAGGGTTTAGATACAGAGTGAAGCTCCCTATACAGTGTCACTATAAAATAATCCAATGACAGATACAGCATGGTGCTAGATTAAAGGAAAAGCTGCCTCCACATTGTGCACATCAAACACACCCAGGACAGGTACAGCACGGGGTTAGATACAGCTCAAATCTTCCTCTACATTTTGCCCCATCATTCTGTGGGTGTGTGTGTGAGAGAATGTGTGTGTGAGAGAGAGTGTGTGTATGTGTGAGAGAGTGTGTGTGAGAGAGAGAGTGTGTGTGAGAGAGAGAGTGTGTGTGCGAGAGAGAGAGTGTGTGCGAGAGAGAGAGTGTGTGCGAGAGAGAGTGTGTGTGCGAGAGAGAGAGCGTGTGTGCGAGAGAGAGAGCGTGTGTGCGTGAGAGAGTGTGTGTGTGAGAGAGTGTGTGTGTGAGAGAGAGAGTGTGTGCGTGAGAGAGAGAGTGTGCGTGAGAGAGAGTGTGTGCGAGAGAGAGTGTGTGTGTGTGAGAGAGAGTGTGTGTTTGAGAGAGAGTGTGTGCGAGAGAGAGTGTGTGCGAGAGAGAGACTGTGCGTGAGAGAGAGTGTGTTAGAGAGAGTGTGTGTGTGAGAGAGACAGGCTGTGTGTGAGAGAGTGTGTGAGAGAGTGTGTGAGAGAGTGTGTGTGTGAGAGAGAGTGCGTGTGAGTGAGAGTGTGTGTGTGTGTGAGAGAGAGAGTGTGTGTGTGAGAGTGAGAGTGTGTGTGAGAGTGAGAGTGTGTGTGAGAGTGAGAGTGTGTGTGAGAGAGAAACCGTGTGTGTGAGAGAGCGTGTGTGTGTGTGAGAGAGAGAGTGTGTGTGTGAGAGAGAGAGTGTGTGTGTGAGAGAGAGAGTGTGTGTGAGAGAGAGTGTGTGTGTGAGAGAGAGAGTTTTCGAGAGAGAGTTTTCGAGAGAGAGAGCGTGTGTGTGTGTGTGTGTGAGAGAGTGTGTGCGAGAGAGAGAGTGTGTGTGAGAGAGAGCGTTTGTGTGAGAGAGAGTGTGTGTGAGAGAGAGAGTGTGTGTGAGAGAGAGAGTGTGTGTGAGAGAGAGAGTGTGCGAGAGTGTGTGTGAGAGAGAGTGTGTGTGTGAGGAGTGTGTGTGTGTGTGTGAGAGAGAGTGTGTGTGTGAGAGACATAGAGTGTGTGCGAGAGCGAGAGCGTGTGTGTGTCCCCATCAAACAAACCAAGGACAGATACAGCACGGAGTTAGATACAGAGTAAAGCTCCCTCTACACTGTCCCCAACAAACTCGCCCAGGACAGGTACAGCACGGGGTTAGATACAGAGTAAAGCTCCCTCTACACTGTCCCCATCAAACACTCCCAGGACAGATACAGCACGGGGTTAGATACAGAGTAAAGCTCCCTCGAGACTGTCCCCAATAAACTCGCCCAGGACAGGTACAGCACGGGGTTAGATACAGAGTAAAGCTCCCTCTACACTGTCCCCAACAAACTCGCCCAGGACAGGTACAGCACGGGGTTAGATACAGAGTAAAGCTCCCTCTGCACTGTCCCCAACAAACTCGCCCAGGACAGGTACAGCACGTGGTTAGATACAGAGTAAAGCTCCCTCTGCACTGTCCCCATCAAACACTCCCAGGACAGGTACAGCACGGGGTTAGATACAGAGTAAAGCTCCCTCTACACTGTCCCCAACAAACACTCCCAGGACAGGAACAGCACGGGGTTAGATACAGAGTAAAGCTCCCTCTGCACTGTCCCCAACAAACACTCCCAGGACAGGTACAGCACGGGGTTAGATACAGAGTAAAGCTCCCTCTGCACTGTCCCCAACAAACTCGCCCAGGACAGGTACAGCACGGGGTTAGATACAGAGTAAAGCTCTCTCGATACTGTCCCCAACAAACTCGCCCAGGACAGGTACAGCACGGGGTTAGATACAGAGTAAAGCTCTCTCGATACTGTCCCCAACAAACACTCCCAGGACAGGTACAGCACGGGGTTAGATACAGAGTAAATTTCCCTCGATACTATCCCCATCAAACACTCCCAGGACAGGTACAGCACGGGGTTAGATACAGATTAAAGCTCATTGTACACTGTCCCCATCAAACAAACCAAGGACAGGTACAGCACGGGTTTAGATACAGAGTAAAGCTCACTCGATACTGTCCCCATCAAACACTCCCAAGACAGGGACAGCATGGATTAGATACAGAGTAAAGCTCCCTCTGCACTATCCCCATCAAACACTCCCAGGACAGATACAGCAAGTGGTTAGATGTAGAGTAAAGCTCCCTCGACACTGTCCCCATCAAACACTCCCAGGACAGGTACAGCATGGGGTTCGATACAGAATAAATCTCCCTCTACACTGTCCCCATCAAACACTCCCAGGACAGGTACAGCAGGGGACTAGATACAGAGTAAAGCTCCCTCTACACTGTCCCCATCAAACTTGCCCAGCACAGGTACAGCATGGGGTTAGACACAGAGTAAAGCTCCCTCGACACTGTCCCCATCAAACACTCCCACGACAGATACAGCAAGTGGTTAGATATAGAGTAAAGCTCCCACTTCACTGTCCTCATCAAACACTCCCAGGACATATACAGCACAGGGTTAGATACAGATAAAGCTCCCTCTACACTATACCCATCAAACACTCCCAGGACAGGTACAGCACGGGGTTAGATACAGAGTGAAGCTCCCTCTACACTGTCCCCATCAAACACTCCCAGGACAGGTACAGCACGGGGTGAGATACAGAGTGAAGCTCCCTCTACACTGTCCCCATCATATAATCCAATGACAGATACAGCATGGTGCTAGATTAAAGGAAAGGTTGCCTCCACATTGTGCACATCAAACAGACCCAGGACAGGTACAGCACGGGGTTAGATACAGCTCAAATCTTCCTCTACATTTTGCCCATCATTGTGTGTGTGTGTGTGTGAGAGAATGTGTGTGTGAGAGAGTGTGTGTGCGTGAGAGAGAGTGTGTGCATGAGGGAGAGTGTGTGTGTGAGAGAGAGAGTGTGTGTGTGAGAGAGAGTTTGTGTGAGAGAGAGTGTGTGCGAGAGAGAGTGTGTGCAAGAGAGAGTGTGCGCAAGAGAGAGTGTGTGCGAGAGTGTGTGCGAGAGAGAGTGTGTGCGAGAGAGAGTGTGTGCGAGAGAGAGTGTGTGTGCGAGAGAGAGTGTGTGCGAGAGAGAGTGTGTGCGAGAGAGAGTGTGTGCGAGAGAGAGTGTGTGCGAGAGAGAGTGTGTGCGAGAGAGAGTGTGTGCGAGAGAGAGAGTATATGTTTGAGAGAGAGTGTATATGTGAGAGAGAGAGAGTGTGTGTGAGAGAGAGAGTGTGCGAGAGTGTGTGTGTGAGAGAGAGTGTGTGTGTGAGAGAGAGTGTGTGTGTGTGTGAGAGTGTGTGTGTGTGTGAGAGAGTGTGTGTGTGTGTGAGAGAGTGTGTGTGTGTGTGAGAGAGTGTGTGTGTGTGTGAGAGAGTGTGTGTGTGTGTGAGAGAGTGTGTGTGTGAGAGAGAGTGTGTGTGTGTGTGAGAGAGTGTGTGTGTGTGAGAGAGTGTGTGTGTGTGTGAGAGAGTGTGTGTGTGTGTGAGAGAGTGTGTGTGTGTGTGAGAGTGTGTGTGTGAGAGAGTGTGTGTGTGAGAGAGTGTGTGTGTGAGAGAGTGTGTGTGTGAGAGAGTGTGTGTGTGAGAGAGTGTGTGTGTGAGAGAGAGTGTGTGTGTGAGAGAGAGTGTGTGTGTGAGAGAGTGTGTGTGAGAGAGAGTGTGTGTGTGAGAGAGTGTGTGTGTGAGAGAGTGTGTGTGTGAGAGAGAGTGTGTGTGTGAGAGAGAGTGTGTGTGTGAGAGAGAGTGTGTGTGAGAGAGAGTGTGTGTGTGAGAGAGTGTGTGTGTGAGAGAGTGTGTGTGAGAGAGAGTGTGTGTGTGAGAGAGTGTGTGTGTGAGAGAGTGTGTGTGTGAGAGAGTGTGTGTGTGAGAGAGAGTGTGTGTGTGAGAGAGAGTGTGTGTGTGAGAGAGAGTGTGTGTGTGAGAGAGTGTGTGTGTGAGAGAGAGTGTGTGTGTGAGAGAGAGTGTGTGTGTGTGAGAGAGTGTGTGTGTGAGAGAGAGTGTGTGTGTGAGAGAGAGTGTGTGTGTGAGAGAGAGTGTGTGTGTGAGAGAGTGTGTGTGTGAGAGAGTATATGTTTGAGAGAGAGTGTATGTGTGTGAGAGAGTGAGTTTATGTGTGTGAGAGAGTGAGTGTATGTGTGTGAGAGTGTGTCAGTTGGAGAGAATGCATGGGTGAGAGTGTGTGAGCGTGAAAGTGTTTGTGAGAGAATGTGTGTGAGAGAGAAAGTGTGTGAGAGAGAAAGTGTGTGTGACAGAGAGGAGGAGCGTGTGTGTGAGTGAGAGAGTGTGTAAGTGAGAGAGTGTGTAAGAGATAGTGTATGTGTGTGTGAGAGACAGAGGGAGCATGTGTGTGTGTGTGTGTTTCTGAGAGTGTGTAAGGAGAGCGTCTGTGTGACCTGATCTTCCTCTACAGTCTATCAGTAACTGAAACATGGGATTAGATGCAAAGTAAAGCTCCCTCGACACTGTTCCCATCAAACACTCCCAGGAAAGGTACAGGTACAGCACAGAGTTCGATACAGAGTAAAGCTCCCTCGACACTGTCCCCATCCAACACTCCCAGGACAGGTACAGCACGGGGTTAGATAGAGTAAAGCTTCCTCTACACTGTCCCCATCAAACACACACAGGACAGATACAGCATGGGGTTAGATACAGATAAAGCTCCCTCTGCACTGTCACTATCAAATAACTATCAAATCTCCACATCATGACGATCAAATATTCCAATGACAGATACAGCATGGGGATAGATACAGGGAAAAGCTGCCTACACATCAATCACACCCAGGACAGGTACAGCATCGGGTGAGATACAGCGTATATCTCCCTATACATTGTGTGTGTGAGAGAGAGAGAGAGAGTGTGTGAGAGAGAATGTGTGTGTGTGTGTGTGAGATGGTGTGTGTGTGTCTGAGAGTGTGAGAGAGTGTGTGTGTGTGAGAGAGAGAGAGCGTGTGTGTGTGTGAGATTATGTGTGTGTCTAAGAGTGTGTAAGAGAGAGAGGGTGTGTGTGTGAGCTGATCTTTTTCTACACCCTATCGGTAACTGCAACACTATATTCTGCACCCTTTCCTCTCCTTCTCCCTGTGTACTCTATGTACAGAATGTTTTGTCTGGATAGCGCACAAGAAACAATACTTTTCACTGCATCCCAATTCAAAACAATCAAATCAAATCAAATTAACACGGTGAAGTTTGGACCCTGTGGGGTGACAGGTGTCTGAATACAGATTCTATCTTATTGTAACATTCAGGTACCACGTGTACTGAGCTCACCAGCGTTCTGTCTGTGTTGTGTGAATCCAGTCTTGAAATATCCACTGATGTTGCTAATTCTGCCAAGACAGAAACAGAAAGAGTGTTTGAATTCTCCGTGATTAGACCCCTTAACGATAAACAACATGGTGGATGAGAGGGATAGAGAGGGAGAGGGTGAGAGGGATAGAGAGGGAGAGGGAGAGAGAGAGAGAGAGAGGAAGAGAGAGAGATGGAGCGATGCAGAGTAACAGAGAGATAGGGAGAGGGAGCAATGCAGAGAGTAACAGTTAGACAGTGAGGAATAGAGATTAATTCAGATGGGTAGTGAGTGTCAGGGGAGTCCGAGACGCTACATAAGCAAGGTAAAGATTTGAAAATGGAGGAGTGTTTCTTACCCACTTTTAAAAGACAATCCACACTCACACCAGTCACATTTCACACTCTCTGCTCAGTCCTGTGTTGAGGGGGTGTTGAGTGTGGGATCAGTGTTTGCTTTTCTCAAACCGCACTGATATTCCCAACAAGGGCAAGACGTTTCAGTGTTTAAAAATGTAAACATTTAAAAACAAAAGCAGACAGGATTTGGTTAAATCTCACGGGATCCAGGGTGAGGTAGCCAAATGGATATAAAATTGGCTTGATGACAGAAGACAGAGGGTGGGTGTAGAGGGTTGTTTTTTTGGTCAAACTGGAGGCCTGTGACCAGCGGGGTGCCTCAGGGATCGGTGCTGGGTCCACTGTTATTTGTCATTTATATTAATGATTTGGATGAGAATTTAGGAGGCATGGTTTGTAAGTTTGCAGTTGACACCAAGATTTGTGGCATAGTGGACAGTGAAGAAGGTTATCTAGTGTTGCAATTGGATCTTGATCAATTGGGCCAGTGGGCTGTTGAATGGCAGATGGAGTTTAATTTAGATAAATGCAAGGTGATACATTTTGGTGGATCGAACCAACACAGGACTTACTCAGTTAATGGTAGGGTGTTGGTGAGAGTTACAGAACAAAGGGATCTCGGGGTACAGATTGATAGCTCCTTGAAAGTGGAGTCACAGGTGGATAGAGTGGTGAAGAAGGCATTCCACATGCTTGGTTTCATTGGTCAGAACATGGAATACAGGAGTTGGGACGTCTTGCTGAAGTTGTACAAGACATTGGTAAGACCACACTTGGAATGCTGTGTATTGTTCTGGTCACCCTTATAGAAAGGAGATTATTAAGCTAGAAAGTGTGCAGAAAAGAATTACTGGGATGCTATGGGGTCAGAATGGTTTGAGTTATAATGAGAGGCTGGACACTCTGGCACTTTTTTTCCCTTGAGTTGGCTTAGTGGTGTTCTTCTAGAGGTCTCTAAAATAATGAGGGCATGGATATAGCAGCTTTATAGAACCTTAGTTAGGCCGCACTTGGAATATAGTGTTCAATTCTGGTCGACACACTACCAGAAAGATGTGGAGCATTTGGAGAGGGTTCAGAAAATATTTACCAGGATGTTTCCTAGGATGGAGGGCATTAGCTCTGAGGAGAGATTGGAGAAACTTGGTTTGTTCTCACTGGAACGACGGAGGTTGAGGGATGACCTGATAGAAGTCTACAAGATTATGAGGGGCATGGACAGAGTGGATAGTCAGAAGCCTTTTACCAGGGTGGAAGATTCAAAATAGAGGGGGCATAGGTTTAAGGTGTGAGGGGCAAGGTTTAAAGGAGATGTACAAGGCAAGTTTCTTTACACAGAGGGTGGTGGGTGCCTGGAACTCGCTGCCGGGGGAGGTAGTGGAAGCAGATACGATAGTGAGTTTTACGGAACGTCTGGACAAATACATGAATAGGATGGGAATAGAGGGATATGGTCCCCGGAAGGGTAGGGGGTTTTAGTTCAGTCGGGCAGCATGGTTGGTGCAGGCTTGGAGGGCCGAAGGGACTGTTCCTGTGCTGTAATTCTCTTTGTTCTGTGATAAGCTCGTCAACATCTTTTCCAAAAGGGAGGGGAGTCTAAAACTAGAAGACACAGGTTTAAGGTGAGAGGGGAGAGGGTCCAGAGGGTAATTCTTTTCACACAGAGGGTGGTGAGGGATTGGAACAAGCTGCCAGAGGTCGTAGTAGAAACGGACACAATTTTATATTTTAAAAAGCATTCAGACAGTTATTCTGCTAAGATTGGTGTGGAGGGATTTGGGCCAAACGCAAGGCATTTGATACGAGCTTAATGGTAAAAACTGGGTGGCAGGGAAAAGTTGGGCCAAAGGGCCCATTTGTATCTGAGCTCTGTTTTCTGCCCGGAAACCATTTCTCAATCCATCCCAGTATTTTCCAAATTTGTGGATTGGACACAGTAAATTGCCGTTTCCTGTCCAAAGCTGTGTTGGTTCGGTGGATTCAGGTAAATGTGTGGGGTTACGGGGATAGGGCTGGGTCAAGGGCCTTGGTAAGATACTGTGTCAGAGAGTCAGTACAGACTCGATGGGCTGAATGGTCTCCTTCTGCACTGCAGGGATTCTGTGACTCTGTTATTAAGATCCCTTTGTCATTTGAAGCTTCCAGCTAAAATGCTGACAATGCTGCCTATTTCTGTGCACTTTGGCAAACGTTCTGTCTCATCACCGGGCGACACGGTGGCACAGTGGTTAGCACTGCTGACTCACAGCGCCAGGGATCTGGGTTCGATTCCCCGCCTCGAGTGACTGTCTGTGTGGAGTTTGCACGTTTGCTAAATTGCCCCTTAGTGTCAGGGGGATTCGGGCCTGGGTGGGATTATTGTCGGGGCAGGCTTGTTGGGCTGAATGGCCTCATTCTGCAGTGTAGGAATTCTAGGACTCTTGGATCTTAAATGGTTGATAAATAGTGAAACTGAGACACAAACTGGGGCTTGGCAGCAGCAGACAGAATGGGAATCATTGCATCCTGCAGGGATTTTTATTACAGAATCAATTTCAGAAAATTTACAACTCAAAATTCACAAAAGCAAAGTGTGGGATTGCAAACTTGGAATGATTAGCCCAGGACTAAAGTTTAAAAGCTACAGATTGACATTCAGAAACAAGAGATGGCCTCACATCTTCAATTCTGTGATTGTCCCCCATCTCCTGCTCTGAATATTACAAAATCTCTGCCCCCTTCATGCGTCTGGAGACTTTGAAAGTTACGCAGACATTGGTAAAACTTTCCTTTATCTCAAGGCATCTCCTGTGAAATACTCAACTTCTGCAAAGAGACACAATCTAATTGACACTTTCTGAATCTCCTTTCAAACAACCTCCCAACCCCACTGTGCAGGATGCAGGAATGTCACCTTTTGTCACATTCTCCAACACAATTGTTGACACGTTTTCGGGACAGGAAAAGTAGATTCAACTGACAGATTCTGAGCCCCAGGTTGAATCTTTAAGATGTAAAAATGAACTGAAAGCCCAGGTCTCTCTGTTCCTGCAACTATTTTAACATAGACCCATTGATTTTAAATTGCTGCTCCTGTGTGTAAAATACCATCTATCAACTTCAGGTTTGAACATTAATAAGCAACTGAGCATCAACTGTGAAATATAGAAGGTAGTTCCAACCTAATATCACACCTCGTGTGGCAAAGTGTTCCTGAATTTCACTCCGAAAAGTCTAAAACCCTAAACATTGTCTAAAATCCAATGTCCCCCAAGTCCTGTCCCCATCAAACACTCCCAGGACAGGTACAGCACAGGGTTAGGTACAGAGTATAGCTCCCTCGACACTGTCCCCATTAAACACTCCCAGGACAAATACAGCACGGGGTTCAATACGGAGTAAAGGTCCCTCGACACTGTCTCCATCAAACACACCCAGGACAGGTACAGCACGGGGTTAGATACAGAGCAAAGCTCGCTCTACACTGTCCCCATAAAACACTTCCAGGAGAGAAACAGCACGGGTTTAGATACAGAGTGAAGCTCCCTCGACACTGTCCGCATCAAACACACCCAGGACAGGTACAGCACGGGTTTAGATACAGAGTGAAGCTCCCTATACACTGTCACTCTCAAATAATCCAATGACAGATACAGCATGGTGCTAGATTAAAGGAAAAGCTGCCTCCACATTGTGCACATCAAACAGACCCAGGACAGGTACAGCACGGGGTTAGATACAGCTCAAATCTTCCTCTACATTTTGACCCATCATTGTGTGTGTGTGTGAGAGAGAATGTGTGTGTGAGAGAGAGAGTGTGTGTGTGTGAGAGAGATTATGTGCGAGAGAGTGTGTGAGAACGTGTGTGTGTGTGTGAGAGTGTGTGTATGAGAGAGAGTGTGTGCGAGAGAGAGAGTGTGTGTGAGAGAGAGTGTGTGTGTGTGAGAGAGAGAGTGTGTGTGTGAGAGAGAGAGAGTGTGTGTGTGAGAGACAGCGTGTGTGTGTGTGTGTGAGAGAATGTGTGTGAGAGAGAGAGTGTGTGTGTGAGAGAGATTGTGTGCGAGAGAGTGTGTGAGAAAGTGTGTGTGTGTGAGAGAGAGTGTGTGCGAGAGAGAGAGTGTGTGCGAGAGAGTGTGAGTGTGTGAGAGAGAGAGTGTGTGTGTGAGAGAGAGCGTTTGTGTGTGTGTGAGAGAGAGTGTGTGTGCGAGAGAGTGTGTGTGAGAGAGAGAGAGTGCGTGCGAGAGAGAGAGTGTGTGCGAGAGACAGAGTGTGTGTGTGTGAGAGAGATTGTGTGCGAGAGAGTGTGCGCGAAAGTGTGCGTGGGAGAGAGAGTGTGTGCGTGTGAGAGAGAGAGTGTGTGCGAGAGAGAGGTGTGCG